>NC_141152.1:17500-27500 GCF_053477565.2 Lygodium microphyllum | reverse complement strand
CATTCCACCGTTTCACATCAACAAGAGCCCATCATGAGGTACACTCAACCCCACCGGGAACAAGCCCCGCCGACGAAGAAGCACCTCGATCACATCGTTCCATCGGTTTCGGTCCATCCGTATCGATACAAGCCGCACAATATTCACGACGAGAATCGCCGTTAGCATTGAGAACCATGGAGCTCGAACACGATCTCGCCAAAAACAAGACACGTGTTAAAGGCACCGCACTTCGCTCCTCACCGCCTAGTGGGCACATGTTGACCGCCACGACGCGATGTCCTCGCAAGGATAACCACAAGTCGCTTGAGCCTAACCGTTCGGCGGGGGGTACATGGCATTTGCTCACGAGACACTCCTCGCGGACAAGACGGATGCGGGGACCATACGCCTCACCTCACCCTCCCTTGGATCTCTAAGGAGTGTTTCGATGGAGCAAGCACCACTACCCTCATAGGTGTTTTCGGCTCCAACGGCAAGGCATACCTACAAAGCCCGAAATTTTCCTTGGGGGGGGGGGGAAGGGCGCCTCGCGACATGGCGTGTTGAGGGGGGAGGGGGGGCCGAATTTTGGTGGGGGGGGGGCGGGGGGCGCCGAATTTTGAAGGTGGGGGGGGCCGAAATTTTGAGGGGGGGTGGGGGGGGGGGGCGAATTTTTGAGGGGGGGGTGGGAGGGGGGGGGCCGAATTTTTGAGGGGGGGGGGAGGGGGGGTTGGTGTGTGTTGAGAGGGGCCGAATTTTGAAGGGGGGGGGGGGGGGGGGGCGAATTTTTGAGGGGGGGTGGGGGGGGGAGGGGTGGTGTGGTGTGTGTTGAGAGGGGGGGCGAATTTTGGAGGGGGGGTAGGGGTGGTGTGGTGTGGTGTGTGTTGGGGGGGGGGAGGGGGGCAGAATTTTTGAGGGGGCGTCATGGTGGGTGGGTGGGTGTGTTAAGGGGAGGGGAGCACGTCGCGTCTTGTCATGTCAACACACACCACACCACCCCTCCCCCCCTCAAAAATCCCCCCCCCCTCAACACACACCACACCACCCCTCCCCTTCCCCCCCTCCAAATTTCGCCCCACCCTCAACACACACCACCCCACCCCTCCCCCCCCCCGCCCCCAAAAAATTCGCCCCCCCCAACACACACCACCCCACCCCCCCCCCCAACACACACCACACCACCCCTCCCCCGCCCCCCCCCCCCTCAACACACACCACACCACCCCTCCCCCCCCCCCCAACACACACCACACCACCCCTCCCCTTCCTCCCCACCAAATTTCGCCCCCCCCTCAACACACACCACCCCACCCCTCCCCCCCCCCGCCCCCAAAAAATTCGCTCCCCCCCCCAACACACACCACCCCACCCCCCCCCCAAAAAAATTCGGCCACCCCCCTCAACACACACCACACCACACCACACCACCCCTCCCCTTCCCCCCCTCATAATTTCGCCTTCCCCTCAACACACACCACCCCACCCCTCCCCCCCCCCCAAAAATTCGCCCCCCCGTCCAAATTTCGCCCCTTCCCCCCCCAAAAATTCGCCCCCCCCCCCTCAACACACACCACGCCACACCACCCCTCCCCACCCCCCCCTCAACACACACCACCCCACACCACCCCTCCCCCCCCCCCCTCAACACACACCACACCACCCCTCCCCTTCCCCCCCTCCAAATTTCGCCCCCCCTCAACACACACCACCCCACTCCTCCCCCGCCCCCGCCCCCAAAAAATTCGCCCCCCCCAACACACACCACCCCACCCCCCCCCAAAAAAATTCGGCCACCCCCCTCAACACACACCACACCACACCACCCCTCCCCCCCTCCAAAATTTGCCCCCCCACCCCCCGGCCCCAACACACACCACCCCTCCCCCCCCCCCAAAAATTCGCGCCCCCCCCTCAATACACACCTCCCCACCCTTCCCACCCCCCCCTCAACACACACCACACCACCCCCCCCCCCTCTCAAAAATCCCCCCCCCTCAACACACACCACACCACCCCTCCCCTTCCCCCCCTCCAAATTTCGCCCACCCCTCAACACACACCACCCCACCCCTCCCCCCCCCCCCAAAAATTCGCCCCCCCCCCTCAACACACACCACCCCACACCACACCACCCCTCCCCCCCCCAAAAAAATCCCCCCCCCCGCCCTCAACACACACCACCCCACCCCCCCCCTCAACACACACCACCCCTCCCCCCCCCTCAAAAATCCCCCCCCCCCCCTCAACACACACCACACCACACCACACCACACCACCCCTCCCCTTCCCCCCCTCGAAATTTCGCCCCACCCTCAACACACACCACCCCACCCCTCCCCCCCCGCCCCAAAAATTTGCCCCCCCTCCAAATTTCGCCCCTTCCCCCCCCAAAAATTTGCCCCCCCCCTCAACACACACCACACCACACCACCCCTCCCCCCCCTCCAAAATTCGCCCCCCCCCTCAAAAATTCCCCCTCCCCCTCAACACACACCACACCACCCCTCCCCCCCCCTCAACACACACCACACCACCCCTCCCCTTCCCCTCCACCAAATTTCGCCCCCCCCTCAACACACACCACCCCACCCCTCCCCCCCCCGCCCCCAAAAAATTCGCCCCCCCCCCCCAACACACACCACCCCACCCCCCCCCAAAAAAATTCGGCCACCCCCCTCAACACACACCACACCACACCACACCACCCCTCCCTCCCCCCTCCAAAATTCCCCCCCCCCCCCCCCCCCCGCCCCCAACACACACCACCCCTCCCCCCCCCCAAAAATTCGCCCCCCCCCTCAATACACACCTCCCCACCCTTCCCCCCCCCCCCCTCAACACACACCACCGCACCTCCCCCTCAACACACACCACACCACACCACACCACACCACCCCTCCCCCCCCCCCTCAACACACACCACACCACACCACCCCTCCCCTTCCCCCCTCCAAATTTAGCCCCCCCCTCAACACACACCACCCCACCCCTCCCCCCCCCCCAAAAAATTCGCCCCCCCCTCCAAATTTCGCCCCTTCCCCCCCCCAAAAATTCGCCCCCACCCCTGAACACACACCACACCACACCACCCCTCCCCCCCCCCATCAACACACACCACCCCACACCACCCCTTCCCCCCCCCCCCCCTCAACACACACCACCCCACCCCCCTCCCCCCCCCCCGTCAAAAATTCCCCCCCCCCTCAACACACAAAACACCACCCCTCCCCCCCCCCCTGAACACACACCACACCACACCACCCCTCCCCCCCCCCCCCCAAAAAAATTGGCCCCCCCCTCAACACACACCACACCACACCACCCCTCCCCCCCCCCTCCAAAATTCGCCCCCCCCCCTCAACACACACCACCCCACACCACCCCCCCCCCAAAAATTTCCCCCCCCCCTCAACAAACACCACCCCATCCCCCCCCCCTAAACACACACCACACCACCCCTCCCCCCCCCCTCAAAAATCCCCCCCCCCTCAACATACAAAACACCACCCCTCCCCCCCCCCCCTCAACACACACCACACCACACCACCCCTCCCTCCCCCCCTCCAAATTTTGCCCCCCCCCCCCCCCAAAAATTGCCCCCCCCCCTAAACACACACCACACCACACCACCCCTCTCCCCCCCTCCAAAATTCGCCCCCCCCCCCCAACACACACCACCCCACACCACCCCTCCCCCCCCAAAAATTCCCGCCCCCCCCAACACACACCTCCCCACCCCCCCCCCTCAACACACACCACACCACACCACCCCTCCCCCCCCCCCCAAAAATTCCCCCCCCCCCTCAACACACAGCACACCACCCCTCCCCCCGCCTCAAGAATCCCCCCCCCCCTCAACACACACCACACCACCCCTCCCCTTCCCCCCCTCCAAATTTCGCCCCCCCCTCAACACACACCACCCCACCCCACCCCTCCCCCCCCCCCCCCGCCCCCAAAAAATTCGCCCCCCCCCCAACACACACCACCCCACCCCCCCCCCAAAAATTCGGCCACCCCCCTCAACACACACCACACCACACCACACCACCCCTCCCCCCCCCCAAAAATTCGCGCCCCCCCCCTCAATACACACCTCCCCACCCTTCCCCCCCCCTCAACACGCACCACCCCACCCCCCCCCCCTCAACACACACCACACCACACCACCCCTCCAAGGGTGTTTTTGAGGGGGCGTGATGGAGGGTGGGTGGGTGTGTTAAGGGGAGGGGAGCACGTCGCGTCGTGTCAGGCCATGGGGCGCGGGGGGGGGGGAATTTCGCCCCCCCCTCAACACACACCACCCCACCCCACCCCCCCCCGCCCCCAAAAAATTCGCCCCCCCCCCCCCAACACACACCACCCCACCCCCCCCCCCAAAAATTCGGCCACCCCCCTCAACACACACCACACCACACCACACCACCCCTCCCCCCCCAAAAAATTCGCGCCCCCCCCCCCCTCAATACACACCTCCCCACCCTTCCCTCCCCCCCCCCTCAACACGCACCACCCCACCCCCCCCCCCCCCCTCAACACACACCACACCACCCCTCCCCCCCCTCAAAAATCCCCCCCCCCCTCAACACACACCACACCACACCACCCCTCCAAGGGTGTTTTTGAGGGGGCGTCATGGAGGGTGGGTGGGTGTGTTAAGGGGAGGGGAGCACGTCGTGTCGTGTCAGGCCATGGGGCGCGGAGGGGGGGCATTGCGTTGGGTGGGTGTGTGTGTTAAGGGGAGGGTGGCACATCGCATCGTGTCGTGTCATGGGGGGGCGGGATCCCATGGGGGGGGATGTCATGGGGGGGGGGGGCGCGTCGCATCGTGTCGTGTCATGGGGGGGGTGGGGTGAGGATGTCATGGGGGGGGGGGGCGCGTCGCATCATGTCGTGTCATGGGTGGGGGGGCTGGGGTGGGGATGTCATGGGGGGGATCGCGGCACGTCGCGACATGGTGTGGTGTGTGTTGAGGGGGGAAGGGGGGGGCGCGTCGCGTCGTGTCGTGTCATGGCGGGGCGCGTCGTGTCATGGGGGCTGGGGGGGATGTCATGGGGGGGCCGAATTTTTGAGGGGGGGTGGTGTGTGTTGAGGGGGGAGGCGAATTTTTGAGGGGGGGGACGTCATGGGGGGGGGCGCATCGCGTCGTGTCGTGTCATGGGGGATGGGGGGATGTCATGGGGGGGGAAGGGGGGTTGTCATGTTATGTTGGGGAGGGGGCGCGTCGCGTCATGTCGGGGCATGGTGGGGGGGAGGGGGCATCGCGACACCCCGCGTCACCCCCCACGACACGGCACACCCCCCCACCCCACCCCACCGCACCCCCTACAACGCGGCGCCTCCCCCCCACCCCACCTCGAAAAACCCCACTCCATCCACAGCACCCCACCACTCCTCCAAAAACCAGGCTCGACCCACCGTGCCCCGCCTCACTCCCCCATGACACGGCGCACCCTCCACCCCACCGCACCCCCCCACGATGCCCCCCGCACCCCACCTCGAGAAACCCCGCTCCCTCCACACCACCCCACCACGCCTCCGAAAACCCCGCTCGACCCACCCCACCTCGCGTGAGCCCCCCCACGACACGGCACACCCCCCACACCCCACCGCACCCCCCCACGACACGGCGCACCCCCCCACCCCCCCTCACCCCACGTCGAAAAACCCCGCTCGACCCACCCAACCCCGCGTCACTCCCCCATGACACGGCACACCCCCCACCCCACCGCAACCCCCGCACGACGCCACCCCCCCCGCACCCCACCTCGAAAAACCCCGCTCCCTCCACGCCACACCACAAATGCCTCCGAAAACCCCGCTCGACCCACCCCACCCCGCGTCACCCCCCCACGACATGGCGCACCCCCCACCCCACCGCACCCCCCAACGACGCCGCCCCGCACCCCACCTCAAAAAACCCCGCTCCCTCCATACCACCCCACCACGCCTCCTAAAACCCCGCTCGACCCACCCCACCTCGCGTCAGCCCCCCACGACACGGCACACCCCCCACACCCCACCGCACCCCCCCACGACGCGGCGCATATCCCCCCCCCCGCACCCCACCTCGAAAAACCCCACTCGACCCACCCAACCCCGCGTCACTCCCCCAGGACACGGCGCACCCCCACCCCACCGCACCCCCCCACGACGCGGCGCATATCCCCCCCCCCCCCGCACCCCACCTCGAGAAACCCCGCTCGACCCACCCCACCCCGCGTCACCCCCGCACGACACGGCGCACCCCCCCACCCCACCGCACCCCCCCACGACGCCCCCCCTCCCACCCCACCTCGAAAAACCCCGGTCCCTCCATGCCACACCACCACGCCTCCGAAAACCCCGCTCGTCCCACCCCACCCCGCGTCTCCCCCCCACGACACGGCGCATCCCCCCACCCCACCGCATCCCCCACGACGCCCCCCCGCACCCCACCTCGAAAAACCGCGCTCCCTCCACAGCACCCCACCTCTCCTCCAAAAACCCCGCTCGACCACCCCCACCCCGCGTCACCCCCCACGACGCCCCCCCGCACCCCACCTCGAAAAACCCCGCTCCCTCAACAGCACCCCACCTCTCCTCCAAAAACCCCGCTTGACCACCCCAACCCCGCGTCACTCCCCCACGACACGGCGCACCCCCCCACCCCACCGCACCCCCCCACGACGCCCCCCGCACCCCACCTCGAAAAACCGCGCTCCCTCCACAGCACCCCACCTCTCCTCCAAAAACCCCGCTCGACCACCCCCACCCCGCGTCACCCCCCACGACGCCCCCCCGCACCCCACCTCGAAAACCCCGCTCCCTCCACAGCACCCCACCTCTCCTCTAAAAACCCCGCTTGACCACCCCAACCCCGCGTCACTCCCCCATGACACGGCGCACCCCCCCACGACGCCCCCCCCGCACCCCACCTCGAAAAACCCCGCTCCCTCCACACCACCCCGCCACGCCTCCAAAAAACCGCGCTCGACCCACCCCACCCCGCGTCACGGCGCACCCCCCACCCCACCGCACCCCCCCATGACGCCCCCCCCACCCCACCTCGAAAAACCGAGCTCCATCCACAGCACCCCACCTCTCCTCCAAAAACCCCGCTCGACCCACCCCACCCCGCGTCACCCCCCCACGACACGGCGCACCCCCCACCCCACCGCACCCCCCACGACGCCCCCCCCGCACCCCACCTCGAAAAACCCCGCTCCCTCCACGCCACACCACAAATGCCTCCGAAAACCCCGCTCGACCCACCCCACCCCGCGTCACCCCCCCACGACATGGCGCACCCCCCACCCCACCGCACCCCCCAACGACGCCGCCCCGCACCCCACCTCGAAAAACCCCGCTCCCTCCATACCACCCCACCACGCCTCCGAAAACCCCGCTCGACCCACCCCACCTCGCATCAGCCCCCCACGACACGGCACACCCCCCACACCCCACCGCACCCCCCCACGACGCGGCGCATATCCCCCCCCCCCGCACCCCACCTCGAAAAACCCCACTCGACCCACCCAACCCCGCGTCACTCCCCCAGGACACGGCGCACCCCCCACCCCACCGCACCCCCCCACGACGCGGCGCATATCCCCCCCCCCCGCACCCCACCTCGAAAAACCCCGCTCGACCCACCCCACCCCGCGTCACCCCCCCACGACACGGCGCACCCCCCACCCCACCGCACCCCCCCACGACGCCCCCCCCACCCCACCTCGAAAAACCCCGCTCCCTCCACGCCACACCACCACGCCTCCGAAAACCCCGCTCGACCCACCCCACCCCGCGTCTCCCCCCCACGACACGGCGCACCCCCCCACCCCACCGCACCCCCCCACAACGCCCCCCCGCACCCCACCTCGAAAAGCCGCGCTCCCTCCACAGCACCCCACCTCTCCTCCAAAAACCCAGCTCGACCACCCCCACCCCGCGTCACCCCCCACGACGCCCCCCCGCACCCCACCTCGAAAAACCCCGCTCCCTCCACAGCACCCCACCTCTCCTCCAAAAACCCCGCTTGACCACCCCAACCCCGCGTCACTCCCCCACGACACGGCGCACCCCCCGCCCCACCGCACCCCCCCACGACGCCCCCCCGCACCCCACCTCGAAAAACCGCGCTCCCTCCACAGCACCCCACCCCTCCTCCAAAAACCCCGCTCGACCACCCCCACCCCGCGTCACCCCCCACGACGCCCCCCCTCACCCCACCTCGAAAAACCCCGCTCCCTCCACAGCACCCCACCTCTCCTCCAAAAACCCCGCTTGACCACCCCAACCCCGTGTCACTCCGCCATGACACGGCGCACCCCCCCACGACGCCCCCCCCGCACCCCACCTCGAAAAACCCCGCTCCCTCCACACCACCCCGCCACGCCTCCAAAAAACCGCGCTCGACCCACCCCACCCCGCGTCACGGCGCACCCCCCACCCCACCGCACCCCCCCACGACGCACCCCCCTCCCACCCCACCTCGAAAAACCGAGCTCCATCCACAGCACCCCACCTCTCCTCCAAAAACCCCGCTCGACCCACCCCACCCCGCGTCACCCCCCCACGACACGGCGCACCCCCCCACCCCACCGCACCCCCCCACGACGCCCCCCCCGCACCCCACCTCGAAAAACCCCGCTGCCTCCACGCCACACCACCACGCATCCGAAACCCCGCTCGACCCGTGTCACCCCCCCACGACACGGCGCACCCCCCCACGACGCCCCCCCCGCACCCCACCTCGAAAAACCCCGCTCCCTCCACAGCACCCCGCCACGCCTCCGAAAACCCCGCTCGACCCACCCCACCCCGCGTCACCCGCCACGACACGGCGCACCCCCCCACAACGCCCCCCCCGCACCCACCTCGAAAAACCCCGCTCCCTCCACGCCTCCGAAGACCCCGCTCGACCCACCCCACCCCGCGTCACCCCCCCACGACACGGCGCACCCCCGCACCCCACCTCGAAAAACCCCGCTCCCTCCACAGCACCCCGCCACGCCTCCGAAAACCCCGCTCGACCCACCCCACCCCGCGTCACCCGCCACGACACGGCGCACCCCCCCACAACGCCCCCCCCGCACCCACCTCGAAAAACCCCGCTCCCTCCACGCCTCCGAAAACCCCGCTCCACCCACCCCACCCCGCGTCACCCCCCCACGACACGGCGCACCCCCGCACCCCACCTCGAAAAACCCCGCTCCCTCCACAACACCCCGCCACGCCTCCGAAAACCCCGCTCGACCCACCCCACCCCGCGTCACCCCCCACGACACGGCGCACCCCCCCACCCCACCGCACCCCCCACGACGCCCCCCCCGCACCCCACCTCGAAAAACCCCGCTCCCTCCACGCCTCCGAAAACCCCGCTCGACCCACCCCACCCCGCGTCACCCCCCCACGACGCCCCCGCGCACCCCACCTCGGAAAACCCGCTGCATCCACACCACCCCACCCCACCTCGAAAAACCCGCTGCATCCACACCACCCCACCCCGCGTCACGGCACACCCCACCGCACCCCCCCTCGACGCGGCGCATCCCCCCCGCACCCCACCTCGAAAAACCCCGCTCCATCCACACGACCCCGTCACGCCTCCAAAAACCCCGCTCGACCCAGCCCACCCCGCGTCACCCCCCCACGACACGGCGCACCCTCCACCCCACCGCACCCCCCGACGACGCGGCGTATCCCCCGCGCACCCCACCTCCAAAAACCCCGCTCGACCCACGGCACGTCACCTCACCCCCCCACGACATGGCACACCCTCCCTCCTAAGAAATCCCGCTCCGCAATGACACGGCACACACACCCCACTGCACACGACCCCCTCCCGCGACACGAAACCTTCCACCCCCCGACGGACCTCCTCAAGAAACCCCCCCACGACATGGCACCCCCCCGCGACATGGCACACCCTCCCTCCTCAGAAATCCCCGCTCCAACAACCCGCCCGCGCAACATGGCACGCCCTCCCTCCTCGGAAAAACCCCGCTCCACCGAACCCCCCACAACATGGCACACC
>NC_141152.1:0-10000 GCF_053477565.2 Lygodium microphyllum | reverse complement strand
ACCACACCACACCACCGCTCCCCCCCCTCCAAAATTCGCCCCCGCCCCCCAAAAATTTCCCACCCCTCCCCCCTCAACACACACCACCCCACCCCCCCCAACACACACCACACCACCCCTCCCCCCGCCCCCCCCCTCAACATACACCACACCACCCCTCCCCTTCCCCCCCACCAAATTTCGCCCCCCCCTCAACACACACCACCCCACCCCTCCCCCCCCCCCCGCCCCCAAAAAATTCGCCCCCCCCCAACACACACCACCCCACCCCCCCCCCCAAAAAAAATCGGCCACCCCCCTCAACACACACCACACCACACCACACCACCCCTCCCCTTCCCCCCCTCATAATTTCGCCTTCCCCTCAACACACACCACCCCACCCCTCCCCCCCCCCAAAAATTCGCCCCCCCGTCCAAATTTCGCCCCTTCCACCCCCAAAAATTCGCCCCCCCCCAACACACACCACGCCACACCACCCCTCCCCACCCCCCCCCTCAACACACACCACCCCACACCACCCCTTCCCCCCCCCCCCTCAACACACACCACACCACCCCTCCCCTTCCCCCCCTCCAAATTTTGCCCCCCCCTCAACACACACCACCCCACCCCTCCCCCGCCCCCGCCCCCAAAAAATTCGCCCCCCTTCAACACACACCACCCCACCCCCCCGCCCCCAAAAAATTCGGCCACCCCCCTCAACACACACCACACCACACCACCCCTCCCCCCCCCTCCAAAATTTGCCCCCCCACCCCCCGGCCCCAACACACACCACCCCTCCCCCCCCCCCAAAAATTCGCGCCCCCCCCTCAATACACACCTCCCCACCCTTCCCACCCCCCCCCTCCACACACACCACACCACCCCTCCCCCCCCTCTCAAAAATCCCCCCCCCCTCAACACACACCACACCACCCCTCCCGTTCCCCCCCTCCAAATTTCGCCCACCCCTCAACACACACCACCCCACCCCTCCCCCCCCCCCAAAATTCGCCCCCCCCCCCCCCCGCAACACACACCACCCCACACCACACCACCCCTCCCCCCCCCAAAAAAATCCCCCCCCCCCCGCCCTCAACACACACCACCCCACCCCCCCCTCAACACACACCACACCACACCACCCCTCCCCCCCCCTCAAAAATCCCCCCCCCCCCCTCAACACACACCACACCACACCACACCACACCACCCCTCCCCTTCCCCCCCCTCGAAATTTCGCCCCCCCCTCAACACACACCACCCCACCCCTCCCCCCCCGCCCCAAAAATTCGCCCCGCCCTCCAAAATTCGCCCCTTCCCCCCCCCAAAAATTCGCCCCCCCCCCCTCAACACACACCACACCACACCACCCCTCCCCCCCCCTCCCAAATTCGCCCCCCCCTCAAAAATTCCCCCTCCCCCTCAACACACACCACACCACCCCTCCCCCCCCCTCAACACACACCACACCACCCCTCCCCTTCCCCTCCACCAAATTTCGCCCCCCCCCTCAACACACACCACCCCACCCCTCTCCCCCCCCCCCCGCCCCCAAAAAATTCGCCCCCCCCCCCCAACACACACCACCCCACCCCCCCCCCCAAAAAATTCGGCCACCCCCCTCAACACACACCACACCGCACCACACCACCCCTCCCTCCCCCCTCCAAAATTTCCCCCCCCTCCCCCCCCGCCCCCAACACACACCACCCCTCCCCCCCCCCAAAAATTCGCCCCCCCCCTCAATACACACCTCCCCACCCTTTCCCCCCCCCCCTCAACACACACCACCGCACCCCCCCTCAACACACACCACACCACACCACACCACACAACCCCTCCCCCCCCCCAACACACACCACACCACACCACCCCTCCCCTTCCCCCCCTCCAAATTTAGCCCCCCCCTCAACACACACCACCCCACCCCTCCCCCCCCCCAAAAAATTCGCCCCCCCTCCAAATTTCGCCCCTTCCCCCCCCCAAAAATTCGCCCCCACCCCTGAACACACACCACACCACACCACCCCTCCCCCCCCCTCAACACACACCACCCCACACCACCCCTCCCCCCCCTCAACACACACCACCCCACCCCCCCCCGTCAAAAATTCCCCCCCCCCCCCTCAACACACAAAACACCACCCCTCCCCCCCCCCTGAACACACACCACACCACACCACCCCTCCCCCCCCCCCCCCAAAAAAAATTGGCCCCCCCCTCAACACACACCACACCACACCACCCCTCCCCCCCTCCAAAATTCGCCCCCCCCCTCAACACACACCACCCCACACCACCCCCCCCCCAAAAATTTCCCCCCCCCCCTCAACAAACACCACCCCATCCCCCCCCTAAACACACACCACACCAGCCCTCCCCCCCCCTCAAAAATCCCCCCCCCCCTCAACACACAAAACACCACCCCTCCCCCCCCCCTCAACACACACCACACCACACCACCCCTCCCTCCCCCCCTCCAAATTTTGCCCCCCCCCCCAAAAAATTGCCCCCCCCCCTCAACACACACCACACCACACCACCCCTCCCCCCCCTCCAAAATTCGCCCCCCCCCCCCCCAACACACACCACCCCACACCACCCCTCCCCCCCCCAAAATTCCCCCCCCCCCTCAACACACACCTCCCCACCCCCCCCCTCAACACACACCACACCACACCACCCCTCCCCCCCCCCCAAAAATTCCCTCCCCCCCCCTCAACACACAGCACACCACCCCTCCCCCCGCCTCAAGAATCCCCCCCCCTCCTCAACACACACCACACCACCCCTCCCCTTCCCCCCCTCAAAATTTCGCCCCCCCCTCAACACACACCACCCCACCCCACCCCTCCCCCCCCCCCCCCCCCGCCCCCAAAAAATTCGCCCCCCCCCCCCAAAAATTCGGCCACCCCCCTCAACACACACCACACCACACCACACCACCCCTCCCCCCCCCCAAAAATTCGCGCCCCCCCCCTCAATACACACCTCCCCACCCTTCCCCCCCCTCAACACACACCACACCACACCACCCCTCCAAGGGTGTTTTTGAGGGGGCGTGATGGAGGGTGGGTGGGTGTGTTAAGGGGAGGGGAGCACGTCGCGTCGTGTCAGGCCATGGGGCGCGGGGGGGGGGGGAATTTCGCCCCCCCCTCAACACACACCACCCCACCCCACCCCCCCCCCCACCCCCAAAAAATTCGCCCCCCCCCCCCCCCCAACACACACCACCCCACCCCCCCCCCAAAAATTCGGCCACCCCCCTCAACACACACCACACCACACCACACCACCCCTCCCCCCCCCCCCAAAAATTCGCGCCCCCCCCCCTCAATACACACCTCCCCACCCTTCCCCCCCCCTCAACACGCACCACCCCACCCCCCCCCCCTCAACACACACCACACCACCCCTCCCTCCCCCCTCAAAAATCCCCCCCCCCCTCAACACACACCACACCACACCACCCCTCCAAGGGTGTTTTTGAGGGGGCGTCATGGAGGGTGGGTGGGTGTGTTAAGGGGAGGGGAGCACGTCGCGTCGTGTCAGGCCATGGGGCGCGGGGGGGGGGGCATTGCGTTGGGTGGGTGTGTGTGTTAAGGGGAGGGTGGCACATCGCATCGTGTCGTGTCATGGGGGGGCGGGGAGGGGGGGGGATCCCATGGGGGGGGATGTCATGGGGGGGGGGCGCGTCGCATCGTGTCGTGTCATGGGGGGGGGTGGGGTGAGGATGTCATGGGGGGGGCGCGTCGCATCATGTCGTGTCATGGGTGGGGGGGCTGGGGTGGGGATGTCATGGGGGGGGGGCGCGGCACGTCGCGACATGGTGTGGTGTGTGTTGAGGGGGGAAGGGGGGGCGCGTCGCGTCGTGTCGTGTCATGGCGGGGCGCGTTGTGTCATGGGGGCTGGGGGGGGATGTCATGGGGGGGCCGAATTTTTGAGGGGGGGGGGGGGGGGGTGGTGTGTGTTGAGGGGGGAGGCGAATTTTTGAGGGGGGGACGTCATGGGGGGGGCGCATCGCGTCGTGTCGTGTCATGGGGGATGGGGGGATGTCATGGGGGAGGGGGGTTATCATGTTATGTTGGGGAGGGGGCGCGTCGCGTCATGTCGGGGCATGGTGGGGGGAGGGGGCATCGCGACACCCCGTGTCACCCCCCACGACACGGCACACCCCCCCACCCCACCCCACCGCACCCCCCTACGACGCGGCGCCTCCCCCCACCCCACCTCGAAAAACCCCGCTCCATCCACAGCACCCCACCACTCCTCCAAAAACCAGGCTCGACCCACCGTGCCCCGCCTCACTCCCCCACGACACGGCGCACCCTCCACCCCACCGCACCCCCCCACGATGCCCCCCGCACCCCACCTCGAGAAACCCCGCTCCCTCCACACCACCCCACCACGCCTCCGAAAACCCCGCTCGACCCACCCCACCTCGCGTGAGCCCCCCCACGACACGGCACACCCCCCACACCCCACCGCACCCCCCCACGACACGGCGCACCCTCCCACCCCCCCTCACCCCACGTCGAAAAACCCCGCTCGACCCACCCAACCCCGCGTCACTCCCCCATGACACGGCACACCCCCCCACCCCACCGCACCCCCCCACGACGCCACCCCCCCGCACCCCACCTCGAAAAACCCCGCTCCCTCCACGCCACACCACAAATGCCTCCGAAAACCCCGCTCGACCCACCCCACCCCGCGTCACCCCCCCCACGACATGGCGCACCCCCCACCCCACCGCACCCCCCAACGACGCCGCCCCGCACCCCACCTCGAAAAACCCCGCTCCCTCCATACCACCCCACCACGCCTCTGAAAACCCCGCTCGACCCACCCCACCTCGCGTCAGCCCCCCACGACACGGCACACCCCCCACACCCCACCGCACCCCCCCACGACGCGGCGCATATCCCCCCCCCCGCACCCCACCTCGAAAAACCCCACTCGACCCACCCAACCCCGCGTCACTCCCCTAGGACACGGCGCACCCCCCCACCCCACCGCACCCCCCCACGACGCGGCGCATATCCCCCCCCCGCACCCCACCTCGAAAAACCCCGCTCGACCCACCCCACCCCGCGTCACCCCCCACGACACGGTGCACCCCCCACCCCACCGCACCCCCCCACGACGCCCCCCCCACCCCACCTCGAAAAACCCCGCTCCCTCCACGCCACACCACCACGCCTCCGAAAACCCCGCTCGACCCACCCCACCCCGCGTCTCCCCCCACGACACGGCGCACCCCCCACCCCACCGCACCCCCCCACGACGCCCCCCCGCACCCCACCTCGAAAAACCGCGCTCCCTCCACAGCACCCCACCTCTCCTCCAAAAACCCCGCTCGACCACCCCCACCCCGCGTCACCCCCCACGACGCCCCCCCGCACCCCACCTCGAAAAACCCCGCTCCCTCCACAGCACCCCACCTCTCCTCCAAAAACCCCGCTTGACCACCCCAACCCCGCGTCACTCCCCCACGACACGGCGCACCCCCCCACCCCACTGCACCCCCCCACGATGCCCCCCCGCACCCCACCTCGAAAAACCGCGCTCCCTCCACAGCACCCCACCTCTCCTCCAAAAACCCCGCTCCACCACCCCCACCCCGCGTCACCCCCCACGATGCCCCCCCGCACCCCACCTCGAAAAACCCCGCTCCCTCCACAGCACCCCACCTCTCCTCCAAAAACCCCGCTTGACCACCCCAACCCCGCGTCACTCCCCCATGACACGGCGCACCCCCCCACGACGCCCCCCCCGCACCCCACCTCGAAAAACCCCGCTCCCTCCACACCACCCCGCCACGCCTCCAAAAAACCGCGCTCGACACACCCCACCCCGCGTCACGGCGCACCCCCCACCCCACCGCACCCCCCCACGACGCCCCCCCCCACCCCACCTCGAAAAACCGAGCTCCATCCACAGCACCCCACCTCTCCTCCAAAAACCCCGCTCGACCCACCCCACCCCGCGTCACCCCCCCACGACACGGCGCACCCCCCCACCCCACCGCACCCCCCCACGACGCCCCCCCCGCACCCCACCTCGAAAAACCCCGCTCCCTCCACGCCACACCACAAATGCCTCCGAAAACCCCGCTCGACCCACCCCACCCCGCGTCACCCCCCCACGACATGGCGCAACCCCCACCCCACCGCACCCCCCAACGACGCCGCCCCGCACCCCACCTCGAAAAACACCGCTCCCTCCATACCACCCCACCACGCCTCCGAAAACCCCGCTCGACCCACCCCACCTCGCGTCAGCCCCCCACGACACGGCACACCCCCCACACCCCACCGCACCCCCCCACGACGCGGCGCATATCCCCCCCCCCGCACCCCACCTCGAAAAACCCCACTCGACCCACCCAACCCTGCGTTACTCCCCCAGGACACGGCGCACCCCCCCACCCCACCGCACCCCCCCACGACGCGGCGCATATCCCCCCTCCCCCGCACCCCACCTCGAAAAACCCCGCTCGACCCACCCCACCCCGCGTCACCCCCCCACGACACGGCGCATCCCCCCACCCCACCGCACCCCCCCACGATGCCCCCCCCACCCCACCTCGAAAAACCCCGCTCCCTCCACGCCACACCACCACGCCTCCGAAAACCCCGCTCGACCCACCCCACCCCACGTCTCCCCCCCACGACACGGCGCACCCCCCCACCCCACCGCACCCCCCCACGACGCCCCCCCGCACCCCACCTCGAAAAACCGCGCTCCCTCCACAGCACCCCACCTCTCCTCCAAAAACCCCGCTCGACCACCCCCACCCCGCGTCACCCCCCACGACGCCCCCCCGCACCCCACCTCGAAAAACCCCGCTCCCTCCACAGCACCCCACCTCTCCTCCAAAAACCCCGCTTGACCACCCCAACCCCGCGTCACTCCCCCACGACACGGCGCACCCCCCCACCCCACCGCACCCCCCCACGACGCCCCCCCGCACCCCACCTCGAAAAACCGCGCTCCCTCCACAGCACCCCACCTCTCCTCCAAAAACCCCGCTCGACCACCCCCACCCCGCGTCACCCCCCACGACGCCCCCTCGCACCCCACCTCAAAAAACCCCGCTCCCTCCACAGCACCCCACCTCTCCTCCAAAAACCCCGCTTGACCACCCCAACCCCGTGTCACTCCCCCATGACACGGCGCACCCCCCCACGACGCCCCCCCCGCACCCCACCTCGAAAAACCCCGCTCCCTCCACACCACCCCGCCACGCTTCCAAAAAACCGCGCTCGACCCACCCCACCCCGCGTCACGGCGCACCCCCCACCCCACCGCACCCCCCCACGACGCCCCCACCCCACCCCACCTCGAAAAACCGAGCTCCATCCACAGCACCCCACCTCTCCTCCAAAAACCCCGCTCGACCCACCCCACGCCGCGTCACCCCCCCACGACACGGCGCACCCCCCCACCCCACCGCACCCCCCCACGACGCCCCCCCCGCACCCCACCTCGAAAAACCCTGCTGCCTCCACGCCACACCACCACGCCTCCGAAACCCCGCTCGACCCGCGTCACCCCCCCACGACACGGCGCACCCCCCCACGACGCCCCCCCCGCACCCCACCTCGAAAAACCCCGCTCCCTCCACAGCACCCCGCCACGCCTCCGAAAACCCCGCTCGACCCACCCCACCCCGCGTCACCCGCCACGACACGGCGCACCCCCCCACAACGCCCCCCCCCGCACCCACCTCGAAAAACCCCGCTCCCTCCACGCCTCCGAAAACCCCGCTCGACCCACCCCACCCCGCGTCACCCCCCCACGACACGGCGCACCCCCGCACCCCACCTCGAAAAACCCCGCTCCCTCCAGAGCACCCCGCCACGCCTCCGAAAACCGCGCTCGACCCACCCCACCCCGTGTCACCCGCCACGACACGGCGCACCCCCCCACAACGCCCCCCCCGCACCCACCTCGAAAAACCCCGCTCCCTCCACGCCTCCGAAAACCCCGCTCGACCCACCCCACCCCGCGTCACCCCCCCACGACACGGCGCACCCCCGCACCCCACCTCGAAAAACCCCGCTCCCTCCACATCACCCCGCCACGCCTCCGAAAACCCCGCTCGACCCACCCCACCCCGCGTCACCCCCCACGACACGGCGCACCCCCCCACCCCACCGCACCCCCCCACGACGCCCCCCCCGCACCCCACCTCGAAAAACCCCGCTCCCTCCACGCCTCCGAAAACCCCGCTCGACCCACCCCACCCCGCGTCACCCCCCCACGACGCCCCCGTGCACCCCACCTCGGAAAACCCGCTGCATCCACACCACCCCACCCCACCTCGAAAAACCCGCTGCATCCACACCACCCCACCCCGCGTCACGGCACACCCCACCGCACCCCCCCTCGACGCGGCGCATCCCCCCGCACCCCACCTCGAAAAACCCCGCTCCATCCACACGACCCCGCCACGCCTCCAAAAAACCCGCTCGACCCAGCCCACCCCGCGTCACCCCCCCACGACACGGCGCACCCTCCACCCCACCGCACCCCCCGACGACGCGGCGTATCCCCCGCGCACCCCACCTCCAAAAACCCCGCTCGACCCACGGCACGTCACCTCACCCCCCCACGACATGGCACACCCTCCCTCCTAAGAAATCCCGCTCCGCAATGACATGGCACACACACCCCACTGCACACGACCCCCTCCCGCGACACGGAACCTTCCACCCCCCGACGGACCTCCTCAAGAAACCCCCCCACGACATGGCACCCCCCCGCGACATGGCACACCCTCCCTCCTCAGAAATCCCCGCTCCAACAACCCGCCCGCGCAACATGGCACGCCCTCCCTCCTCGGAAAAACCCCGCTCCACCGAACCCCCCCACAACATGGCACACCCTCCGCTCCCAAAATACCTCGCATCTTGAGGAGGGGGTATCACGTGAGAGCGAGGCAGAGGGAGGGGCCAGGCACGACGTACGCAAAGACAATCGCGACGAGGAGAGGAGGCGCCGCGTCATGGCAAGGCGAGGGGGTTTCCTACCACGATGTCAGCGTTGGAGAGTCGAGACGTGATCCGAGGGGATTTCCATGCCACGGTCTCGAAACAAGCATGCAAAAGGGTGCAGCACCAGGACTTCCCGGGAGGTCACCCATCCCAGTACTGTTCTGGCCCAAGCGCGCTTAACTGCGGAGTTCTGATGGGATCCGGTGTATTAGCGCTGGTGTGACCGCACCACAAACACAAAGGAATTCCAAAGAGCTCTTGTATACTCGGAAAGTGGCACGAGAGAGCTCAAGAGCGAGGCATGGCGGCATGCCATGCCGCTCATGCCACGGAGGACGCGACTAAACGCGAACCCTAAACCCCGCGCACATGGAGGCGACGCACAAAAGATTGAATGCCGCCGTCGCGTGCCATTTCTAACACGAAGGGCAAGCATCCACGTGAAGAGCACCCCGTGCACACATAGGCGACGACGTAGAAAAGATCGAGCCGCAAAATACGTGCCACGGAGGACACGCGCCCACGGCATGCCACAAGGCGGTGGGGGAGAGGGGGGCATGCCATTCATACCACGAGGACCCGTGTCCACGCGAGCACTAAACCCCGCGCACATGAGATTCGAGTCATAGGATCCGTGCCACGGACGAACTTGGAATGCCATCGGGTACCCTTGATGACACCGTGGGCGAGCATCCACGCGAGGAGAACCTCGCGCACATAAAGGCAACGAGGTAGAAAAGATCAAGTCATAGAATCCACGTCGGGGAGGGCGCATGTCCACGCGAAGAAGAGAACCCCACGCACGTGGAGGCGACGCAGAGAAGATTTTTTGTTTTGTTTTGCGAGTCCGGGGTGCAATAGAAGGACGAACCTACCTATTACCCAGCTTTCGCAAGGCCAAACCCTTGAGCCCACGGTTTCGTCAGGCAAGCCCGCTTATTACCGCCTCCTTCTAGTGAAAGCACCGGGAGGATCCGAGTCGTAGAATCCATGCCACGGCGGGCGGACTC
>NC_141151.1:145640486-145702381 GCF_053477565.2 Lygodium microphyllum | reverse complement strand
AGGGAAAAACACCCCATGAGGCTTACACTGGTAAGAAACCATCTGTCTCACATTTCAGAATTTTTGGATGTGAATGTTATGCACATGTTACAGATGAGAAGAGAAACAAGTTACAACCAAAAAGCAGAAAATGTATCTTCTTGGGTTATAGTGATGAGCAGAAGGCTTACAAATTATATGACCAAGAGTCAAAGAAGATCATCGCGAGCCATGATGTGGTGTTCAAGGAGGATCCGCATACAGTGGAGGAGGAGAAGGCAAGTTCTTCCACTTTATCATCAAGCGAAGAAGTAGTCCACTATGAACCTGTCCCGAGAGCTATCCCTATCCTTAAGGAGGAGGAAGCATCATCTTCAAATGATGAGGAAAAAGTTCACCAACCTGACATCACCCCATCGGAAAAGCCATTGCCGCGCTGGGTTAAGCAGCTCTATGACCACAAAAATCCTATGCCTGCATCTGTTGAGGAGAAGGCAGACGGACCAAGGAGGTCTCAAAGAATAGAGGAGCAAAGGAGGGCTTCTGCTCACATAGTCAATATGGCCTTGATGGTTGAGATTATGAGAGAAGTAAAGGAGCCAACTGACTTAGAAGAAGCATTGGCAGATCCATCATGGAAGGTTGCTATGCAGGCGGAGTATGACAGCATAATGAAGAATGACACTTGGGAGCTAGTGGATCGACCAGCAAAGCGGAAGGTTATTGGCACCAAGTGGATCTGAAAGGTAAAGTACAAGGCTGATGGTACCTTAGAAAAGTACAAAGCTAGACTGGTTGCCCAAGGATTTTCAGAAGTTGAAGGGTTTGATTTTCAAGAGTCATTTGCCCCAACTGCTAGAATGACCACTATTCGCACGGTACTTGCAGCGGCTGCCCACAAGAAGTGGCCAGTGTACCAAATGGATGTTAAGTCAGCGCTCTTAAATGGTGACCTCAAGGAGAAGGTATACGTGGCTCAGCCACCAGGGTTTGAGGCCCCCCATTCTGAGAACAAAGTGTGTAAGCTGAAGAAGGCATTCTATGGGCTAAAACAAGCCCCCAGAGCATGGTACCAGCAGATAGATAGGTTCTTTTTAAACCTAAACTTCAAAAGATGTGCCTGAGATGCTAACTTGTATGTGTACAGGGATGGTAAAAAGTCTGTAGTGATTGTCCTATATGTGGACGACCTTCTTATTAGAGGTGACTATGAAGATATGATCAACCAAACTCGAAAGGCTTTGAGTTCTGAGTTTGAAATTACAGACTTAGGCTTGCTGCACTATTGTTTGGGGATTGAAGTCTGGCAGGAGCCAGGAAAGATCTTCATCTCTTAGAAGAAGTATGCATGGGAGATCTTGAAGGCATTTGGCATGACCGAGTTAAGGAAATAGCTACACCTATGGAGGTGAATGCAAAGCTATCCGTCGAGGATACATTAGTACTAGCAGACATTGGGAGGTATAGGAGGTTCTACTTGTGTAACACCAGACTAGATATCAGTTTTTGCTGTTGGTTTTTTGAGCAGCTTCTCAAACAAACCTCATGAGAGTCATTGGAAGGCTGGGATGCGGGTGCTCAGATACTTGAAAAAAACTCTTGACTATGCTATCACATATAGTTTCGGAACTTCTCTTGTGGGGAACTGTGACTCAGATTGGGCAGGAGACAGTGATTCCAGGAAGTCAGTTTCTGGTTATTGTTTCTCTTTGGGTTCAAGAATTTTCTCTTGGATTAGTAAGAAGCAGCCAACAGTGGCATTGTCTTCTATCGAAGTGGAGTACAAGGCAGCTTGTCTTGCTGCATGTGAAGCAGTATGGTTGAGAAGGATTCTATGGCATATGGGAGTACAGGATGAAGAACCAACTGTGCTGAGATGTGACAATCAAAGTTGCATCGCCATTTCCAAATATCCAGTGTTTCATGCATGCACCAAACATATAGAGATCCAGTATCACTATGTGCATGATTTGATGGAGGATGGGATAGTGGAACTGGTCTACTGCCAACAGAGGAGAATGGAGCAGATATCTTCACCAAAGCACTTACGAAGGATCTGCTTCAAGTTCATCTTCAGAGACTCGGCATTGGGCCAAGGAAATAGTTCACCTATGGGTGGACATTTAGGAGGGGTGTTAGATATGATCAATGGCCCACCC
The DNA here is from genome assembly GCF_053477565.2 of Lygodium microphyllum. NCBI lineage: Eukaryota > Viridiplantae > Streptophyta > Polypodiopsida > Schizaeales > Lygodiaceae > Lygodium > Lygodium microphyllum. Next base: position 145,700,243 of record NC_141151.1, on the reverse strand, counting down.
TCATTAGGTGCTACCAATGATCCATGGTGCTCAAAGTTGTAAGGCCCCCATTATGAGGAGAAGCCAAATGTGAGCCCAGACATTGGTTGAGTCCTGACTTGTATATGAGATGAGGTCTATGTGACCGGATGGCAAAAAGGTGACTGTTGTGGGTCTAATCTTTGGGTTAGACGGAGTGGTTAAGCTGGTAGCAACTCGAGGCGCATTGCATCGAGTTGCGGGGTAAGGGAGTTAAAAGGGGCCCCTATTGTGGGGTCCGGGGGCCGTAGATGCAATGCGCCTCGAGTTGCTACCAACTTATATGGTAAAGGGAATATTCCCTGGAATGCAATGCGCCTCGAGTTGCAATGCAGATGGTAAAGGGAATATTCCCTGGCCGACTAGTGGAGCCTCATATGGTAGGTCGGGTCAGTAGGCCGACCTAACGACCTTCGCGGGCTATAAAAACTAGACCCCTTCGTAGCCATCTCTCACTCATCTTTCACCCAATCAGAGTTGTTGTTCGAGCTAGCCTTAATCTCTTCACCTATCTTCTGTCTAGATCGCCATCTAAGCTTCACACAGTGGAAGCGCACGGGTGGACAGAGCCATCTTTGTATCAGTTGTTTGGAGTTAAAGAATTTACAGATTCTCCTCTTATCTGTTGTGTAGTCTCTATCTCTTTCTCAGATTCTGTTCGCTGAACTGTATAATATTTTACACACAATACCTTGGAATTAGCTTCTTGCAATCTCCTAAGGATAGGAAACTCTTCTTAGGGCATACGCGAAAGAAGACCATGTCTCCATCTTCAAAGATTCTATCTTGACGCTTCAAATCCATGTATGCCTTCTATCTATCCTTGGTGGCTTGGATATCCTATCTTATTGACTTTATTTGGTCATCCATCTCTTCCAACATCTGCCTTGAAGCTTCAACCCTCAAGGTTGGATCTGAGAAGTTTAGGGGACTTCGACAGTCATGACCATACAATGCTTGGAAAGGGGTCATCTGAATGCTTTGTTAGTTAGAAGCATTGTAGGCAAATTCAACCAAAGGCAAGTATTGAATCCACCTTTCTGGCTCATGACAACAGTATGCCCTAAGCATACCCTCGATGACTTGATTGACTCACTCTGTTTGGCCATCCGTTTGGGGATGGTAAGTTGTGCTAAGATAGAGTTGAGTCCCAATGACTTCAAAAATAGCTCTCCAAAAGTGTGATGTGAAGAGAGAATCACGATCACTAATGATTCTTCTGGGTAGCCCATGTATCTTGAATATCTCCTTGATAAACAATCTTGCAATGTCTGAGGCTTTATAGTTTGTCTTTACTGGAATAAGATGTGTAACGTTAGTTAGCATGTCAACCACAACCATAATGGAGTTGTATCCTCCTTGAGCTTGGGGTAGGCCAACAACAAAGTCCATACTGATGAATTTCCATTTCATTTGGGGGATGTCAAGCGGTTGTAGCTTCCCTGGCATCTTGACATGTTCGGCTTTGATACCTTGACAAGACAAACACTCGGTGACATATTTGAGAACGTCACCTTTAAGCCTCTCCCAATGGTAGCTCTTCCTAACTGTATTGAGAGTCTTGGCATAGCTAGGATGACTTGAGAAAGGGGAGTCATGAGCTTCCCACAATATCTTCTGCTAAAGTGACTGGCTTGCCAGTATGCATAGCCTCATTCTATAGTAGACAAGTCCACTATTGACAAAGAATTCAAGATACTTAGCTTGCAGCTTTTGATCCTGATCCTTGATAGAGATTTCCCTTAGCATATTTTGGTAGGTTGGATCATGGCATGCATCCTCTCTAGCTAACTCAAGTATTGGATTGTTTGGCATAGACACTTTTGTAGCTAGAGATCTAGCTGTTGATGGATTCTGCAAGATTAGGGAATTAAGGAATGCCTTACGACTGAGTGCATCGGCAACTACATTCTCTTTTCCTGGTCGGTACATGATTTCAAAGTCATACTCCTCCAGCACTTCAATCCGCTGATGCTGCCTCATGTTAAGCCATTAAGCCTTCCCCATGGCTTCAATGGGTCTTAGTTGTAAAAGATTCTGAAACACCCTTTCGAATTTCCTGACTTCAAGGAGGGAGCCTTCCTAAAACTACTTTTGACGGACGATGCAAGGGAGCGACGGTGGAATTCCAAAGAAGAGTTGTAAAAGCTGCTTCCACGTCCGAATGACTACAATTGCGATGCCTCCTAAGAAAGTCCAGGGCGTAGCCGTGGGAGGGTCATCTCTCGGTATCCATGTGGATATCTCACCCCAAACCCAGGTTTTTCCTTCTTAATTTTATATTGTTGTAATTTAATCATGCAAGATGAATTGTTAAAAATAGGATATATTTTGTCCTAGTTATTCATGACGAAGGAATTTAGTCATTAATACATTTAATGGAACATAAAAAATAAATAAATCATAAACACATTTTTAACAAATAGCTTTATGCATGGAAATGAATTATGAGCTAGATTGTTACCCATTAAAATAGTATACTTTGGTTAAGCCTAAAGGTATAAAACTGCATCTCACACTATTAAACCCTATTATTTTACAATGAATCATCATGGAAAGTGCAAATCATGAAATGACTCTTACGATGAATAAACTCTATGAAATTATCATTGTTAACTGCATAACTTAGCAAGAAAAAGGTTGCTTATTTAGCATGAGTTGTGTTCTCAAAGAAAATGAAAGATTAGTTGAAATTAACCTAACCTATTCCAAACCTCAAATTGATAAGTTAGGGTTACGCATAGACAACGAATCAAGTGGAAGTAATCTCGAAATTATCTTCTAGAGTTAACCAAATTGAAATAAACTTAAAGCACCTATGCTGCGAAATACTCGTTGGGAATAAGTTAAATTCCAAGTAACATCTATACCTTAAATACTTGCCCACATTGACTGAAGGTACGGACAGTGAATGGTAATCGTTCAAGGATCTAGGGTCTGACCCTGAGAATCTTACAAAAATGAAGCTAGGAAACCCTAGGTCTAACGACGTCAGCTTAAAGAACCTGAAACAGATTGTTTCGTGACTCCATTATCGCATAGTAGGATGCGGCACTTGCACAGCAAGTATGGATTCATATGGTCTTGTGATTGGATCACAAGAAGAAAGGCCAAATTCTTGCAACGAGGAATATGGCGGATCCTTATGCAAGTTATCTTGCAAGAGGATGTATACTTTGATATCCTTCTTGAGTAAGGAAGATTAATTGAAGATTAAAGACCAGAAAACTGGAGTACCCAATGAGCCTTAAGGTTTGACCAAGTTGGGTTAATAGGATATAGGGGACCTTGTGAAGTTGCAAGTCATCCCGAATCGAATACTGGATGCATTTGAAAGGAAGGATTGATTCCTTAGCAGTTTGCCAATAAAAATGATCAATGGAAATGTTTGTGCTTGCTACAAATTTTAGAGCACTGTTTGACTTGTTTGACCAATGAATTAAAAGATAAATGAATATCTATACTTCAAGTTGAAGACCTGAAGGGAGAGGCAGCTTTAGTTACCCCCGACTGCCTGCCTGAATCTAACCAAGGGGGTTATTGACCACGCCAAGAACATGGACCAAACCTGCCATGAGAGGTCTCTCCGTTGAGCGCTAAGTGGAGCAAGAGGACGCTTGGGTGCCAGGGGGGCTCTGGCCGTAAATCCCTCGCCTTTCGGGTCCTGCACAGGAGGCTAACATGACTCGGGATTGGATCTCGAGGCCCACATACTAGTCTACGGGCGGAAACTTGGAATAGTGATCCCTGTGGATTGCTAGATAGCCTTCGGGCAGATTGTGGATAAGCCTACGGGTGGAACTCTTTGTATTTCAAAGATAAATATGATGACCTGTTAATAAAGAACTTGTCTGATATTATTTTTCTATGTCAAGTGATAAGATTATATGAAGGAACCAGTGCCTAACGGGTTAATTAAAGAAGCTGGTTGTTACATGTCCAACTAATGTGTTAGATAATTAAATAACTAAAACAACCCGAGGAAAGTGCGGAGGATGGGCCATGGCTCCGTCCTACGGATGGGTGGTCCCGATTGGCCGAGAACTTTTCTCAAATCACGAGGAATAGCCGGATGATCGTCAAAGGACACGAACAACAAAAGCGTTGACCTAGAGTTATGTTTTAATCCAATTTATGCTGTTTTAGGGGAATGGAATGGGACTATGCCTTATGGCAGAGAGGTTGAGCTTTGCATCCCTCTCGTTTCCCATTCTCATTAAACCAAGTGTAGCATGAATCCACTTCGGACCTGGCGTTTCTGTGTAAAATAGTTCGCTTGGGTCCGACGCTAGTTGTTGTTAGGAAATGACCAATCAGGAAAACCCTAATTCAAGTCGATCCTAAGTGAGAACGGCCGGAATACTTCTACTACATGGCATACGCGGAAATCCCTAGATTGCAAACCCCGTAACATTCCATGGGAGTGCCAGGCGGAGCTTTCTAGACATCCTTTCCGATGGACTGCTAAGACGTGTCCTGGATATACTAGTGGACATGTTACAATTGGTATCAGAGCCGATCAACAACGGAATTATTTTTATGAAATCTCAATAAAATGAAGTAAAGCAAATGTTGCTGTCCAAACATTTTCTTACCTTCAATGATGTCTTGCAGAATTACGAAGCGTGGAACAAGTTCTTGGTATTTTGAGTCATGTTTATGATTGCAATGCATTCTCCGATTTATAGACAAAGGATTGGGATGATGAACATCCTAGAGCAAATCTATAATCCATCACCTTTGTACATGGAACGAAGATGGATGGGTGCTTCAAGAATCTACTATATAGCCGCCCATGGGTTTGCTTATCTATAGATCAACCTAAAGAGGATCAAGTGGTTGGAAGACCTAAAAGTCCTGAAGTTGTTCATTTTTGTGGAAGCTCACGTAAAATCAACTTTACATATTTGAGGTCGGAGGGTTGAGATGAACTCATATGTATATGAGGAAGTAACCCGTGTAATCCCTACCGACAGGATTAAAGTGTTGGGTTGCCATGAGAAGTATGGATTCCAACGGAAAGGATATCCTGAACTTCCAATGACTTACCGATTCCTGAAGATCCATGACCCGAAACCTTACTATTATACAGTTCCTGTAGATAAATGTAATACAACGTTGTTCTTCCCAAACTAAATGTAACAATTGGCTCATCATCACATGAAATTTTGTATTCGAAAGGGCTATGGCCATATAAATACAAATAAAGACTTCTTTTTATCAATTTCTGATTGTGCATAAGAGTTGATAAAAAGTTAAGTAGCTACATTGGTTACATGATAGCGGGATTGAAGTTGTAATATAAATTAACAAGGATTATCGTACAATAACGTTAAGAAAACCTTTATTCAGGCACAACCCCAGGAACAGGTTCCTAATTCGCCTCCTACATTAAGTACTGCTGTGATCCAGGAGAAGAAGTTCCTTCTCAAGTAGATTAAGCCACCGAAGTTTGACGGGAGAGGCAGATTTGTCCAAGCTGATGCTAAAATTTGGATTAAATCCATGGAGGATTACTTTGAAGTAGCCGGTACTGCACCTGCCAATCAGGCTATGCTCGCCAAGCTAAAGCTCACTGGCAAAGCCAAGCTTTGGTGGAAGCAATGGTGCAGGGATCAAGGGATCATAGAGGGATCCGTTACCTGGGAGAAGCTGAAGAAAGTTGTGCAAGGAAGATATTTACCACCTGCTTATCGCATGCAGAAAATGAATGAATTCTACGAACTAAAACGGCTGGGGCTCACGCTTGATGCATACTACTCTAAATTTGTCTCACTTCTTAAGTATGCACCGTAGATGGACATGACACAGCAAGTGTCTAAATTTTGTGTAGGATTAAATCCACCAGTCAATACCTGTCTCGAATCTATGCGTCCATCAAATCTTCAGGATGCACTCATTCGAGCGGCACCTATAATTCAGGAGGTGCAAGCTAGACCAAGGGGTAACAAAACTTGGTCTTATAATGACCCGAACAAAGGAGCATTCAGACGTCAAATGAAGAGAGTTCAAGGTCATAATTAGGGACAAAGAAAGAAAGCAAGGACGAATAATGTCAACAACTTTGTTCCTACTCAAAGTAATGGCCAAAACCTTCGTTGTTTCCACTGCAACGAACTCGGTCACTTCAAGAGGCAATGTCCCAAGCTTGGTGGAGGACATCGCCAAGCGCCTTTCCAAGGATCAGGCTGTGGTCAAGGAGCCGCTACCTAAGGAAGAGGGAGAACCGCCTGCATTACCAATAGGCAAATGTGCGAAGAAGAAGAAGAGAAAGATCCGACCATGGAAGCAGAATTCGAAAGGGCAACAATCCATGCCGCTTTACACAAGAAAGGGCCAAATCACCAGTTTTCGGTGATTCAGACACCGTCGGACTATCAAGGTAAAGGTTTCAAGACCTTGATTGATTGTGGCAGTATACATTCCTTTATCTCACCAGCATGTGCAAAAAGATTAGCAATAGCCACAGTAGAAGCACCTACCCTGCTTGTGGAATTGGCAAATGGTTGTGAGGTTACTTGTACCAAGCAAACTGCTAAGGTGGAATTCTTCCTGGGAGGAAAGAAAACTTCCGTCAAATTCAGAGTCATGAATTTAGGTATCCATGAGTGTCTACTCGGAATGGATTGGCTTAAGCCTAAGGACACCCACATTCACTATGGAAAGGGTCAAGTTTCCTTTCAAAACTCTGAAAGGGAATTCGTCACAACTCAAGGTGAGACAGGAGTGCCAAGAATCCAATTGGCCAAAGTATCTCGGATCATAAAAGGAGTCAGAAAAGGATTACCTGTTTACTTGATCAAACTCAACAAATTAGATCAAAAGCAAGAGTCTCATGAAGGACCTTCTTGGCTAAAGGAATGCACGGACGTATTCCCTAAAGATTTAACTGAACTTCCGCCTCAAAGAGAAGTGGATCATGAAATTAGGTTAGTACCAGGAGCTGCGCCAATTGCAAAGAGACCTTATAGAATGTCCATACCAGAAGCAATTGAGCTGAAGGAACAACTCAAGCAACTGCTAGATCAGGGCTACATCTGTCCTAGCAGTTCACCGTGGAGAGCTCCCGTACTATTCCAGAAGAAGAAAGATGGGACACTCCGACAATGTATTGATTACCGAGGATTGAATCAATCAACGGTCAAAAACAAGTATCCTATTCCTAGAATAGATGAGCTTCTTGATCGTCTTCAGGGTGCAAAGATCTTCTCCAAGATTGATCTCAGGTCAGGTTATTATCAGATAAGGATCAAGGAAGAAGATATCTTAAATACGGCCTTCAATACAAGATATGGGCACTTTGAGTTCCTAGTTATGTCATTCGGGCTTACGAATGCACCTGCCACCTTCAATAGGTTAATGCATGATATCTTTAGGCCATATCTTGATGATTTCCTGCTTGTCTTCTTCGATGACACTTTAGTCTATTCTAAATAGGAAGAAGATCATGAATCCCAACTTCGGATTGTCCTTGAGACAATGAGGTCACATAAGTTGTATGCTAAAATGAAGAAGTGTGCATTCTTCAAGCGTCAGATTGAATATCTAGGATTCATAGGATCAGCAGAAGGAATATCAGTGGACCCAGCCAAGGTCAGAGATGTGCTTGAGTGGCCAATACCAGTATCCGTCAAAGAGATACGTAGCTTCCTTGGATTGACAGGATGGTATAGGGTCTTCATCAAAAACTATGCTTTGATTGCAGCACCTCAGACGGACTTACTGAAGAAGCAAACTTCCATTGCATGGTCAACTCCCGAACAAAGTAGCTTTGACAGATTGAAGCAAATTTTGGTATCAACACCTATTCTAAAACTTCTAGACCTCAATAAGGAGTTCGAGGTAGTAACTGATGCTAGCATTCTTGCCTTGGGGTGTATACTTATGCAGGAAGGTCATCCAGTAGCATACTCTTCAAGGAAATTGAAGAGTCATGAAAAGAATTATGCTACGCATGATCTGGAATTGCTAGCTGTCATCCATGCTCTAAAGCTTTGGAGACACTACCTGTTGGGTAACAAGTTTACTCTAGTAATTGACCATAAGAGTCTCAAATGGACCTTTACCCAGAACGAGCTCAACATGAGGCAACGTTGGTGGATTGAAGTGTTGGAGGAATATGACTTTGAAATCAAGTACCGACCAGGGAAAGAGAATGTAGTTGCCGATGCACTTAGTCGCAAGTCATTCCTAAATTCCCTAATCTTGCAAAATCCATCAACAGCTAAATCTCTAGCTACAAAAGTATCTATGCCAAACAACCCTATACTTGAGTTAGCTAGAGAGGATTCATGCCATGATCCAGCCTACCAAACAATGCTAAGTGAGATTTGTATCAAGGATCAGAATCAAAAATTGCAGGCTAAGTATCATGAATTTTCTATCAATAGTAGACTTGTCTACTATAGAACAAGGCTGTGTTTACCAGCAAGCCAGTCACTTAAGCATAAGATATTGTGGGAAGCTCATGATTCTCCTTTCGCAAGACATCCTGGCTATGCTAAGACTCTTAATGCAGTTAGGACGAGCTACTATTGGGAGAGGCTCAAAGGTGAAATTCTCAAATATGTCACCGAGTGTTTGTCTTGCCAACATATCAAAGCCGAACATGTCATGATGCCAGGGAAACTGCAACTGCTTGACATCCCCCAAATGAAATGGGAATTCATTAGTATGGATTTTGTTGTAAGCCTACCCCAAGTCCCGGGAGGATACAACTCCATCATGGTTGTGGTTGACATGCTTACTAAGGTTGCACACCTTATTCCAGTAAAGACAAACTATAAAGCCTCAGACATTGCAAGATTGTTTATCAAGGAGATATTCAAGCTACATGGTTTACCCAAAATAATCATTAGTGATCGTGATTCTCTCTTCACATCACACTTCTGGAGAGCTATCTTTGAAGCTATTGGGACTCAACTCTGTTTTAGCACCGCCTACCGTCCCCAAACGGATGGCCAAACAAAGCGAGTAAATCAAGTCATCGAGGATATGCTTAGGGCATACTGCTGTCGAGAGCCAAAGAGGTGGATTCAATACTTGCCTTTGATTGAATTCGCCTATAATGCTTCTTACCTGCAAAGCATTCAGATGACCCCTTTCCAAGCATTATATGGTCATGACTGCAGAAGTCCCCTAAACTTTTCTGATCCAACCCTAAGGGTTGAAGCTTCAAGACAAATGTTGGAAGAGATGGATGACCAAATAAAGTCAATAAGATAGGACATACAAGTGGCCAAGGATAGACAAAAGGCATATGCAGATTTGAAGTGTCAAGAAATGGTCTTCGAAGAAGGAGACATGGTCTTCATTCGCGTACGCCCTAAAAAGAGTTCTCTATCCTTAGGAGATTGCAAGAAGCTAAGTCCAAGGTATTGTGGGCCATACAAGATCCTCAAATGTCTAGGACCTAATGCTTATAAACTGCAACTCCCTGAGAACCTAAAAGCTTATAATGTATTCCATATCAACCTATTGAAAAAGTATGTACCTAATCCTAACCATGTACTTGATGACCAACAAGTTGTAATGCCTAGTCAAGGAGTCCTTGAGCTAAGACCTGATAGGATCTTAGATATTAGGGAGAGACAATTAAGATCGAGAACCCTGAGAGAATGCCTTGTCCAGTGGAAAGATTATCCCGAAGATGATGCCACTTGGATAAATGAAGGCACTCTCAACCATCAATATCCCCAGTTTATCTCGAGATGAGGACATCTCGATTCCTCTAAGGGGGAGAGAATGTAAAGTTCTACATTTCTCTTCGCGTGAACTAACCCTTTCAATGGATAATTTTGATAAATGCCTACGATAATGTAAATTTTTTAATTATTATTCCCCTCCCCAACTGATTGTTATGCTGGAAGGGGAGGGGAATAGAAAGGTCACAGAAGCACCTCGATGGGTGCTCTCAGGTGTGTGAGATGCATGCCATCGACACGTATGAGGAGGGGAGGATCTTATCCCCTCCCCTATATAACTGAGGGGGGGGGCCACACGGCTAAAGGTGGTGAGAAGGCCAGAGATTGAGAGGATGATGCTACCACCATATCACCATGCAGTACCGCTGCTAAGAGAAGGGAGGGATAGCTTAACGCTGCCAGTCCTTCTAGCACCATCGCCTGCAGCCGCAGGCCTCACCGACTCACAAAAGTGCCGCCAGTCCGTTACCGACACGGCATTCAATCTCCCTCCTTGCCACGTATGAAGCATAGAAGCTTCTAAAGAGAAGCTTCTAAGGGGGCTAGATAAGCCCCCTTTCCCCCCCTTGTTGTTGCCTCATCAAATCTTTTTCCCCTTGGTTTCTAAATCCTCCTAAGCCCCCTTTCACCCCCTTCTCATGTTTTTTTCTTGAACCTCACCCCCTCGTGTCTTATCACCCCCCTTATCCTTTGAGCCTTTAGGCTTTAAAGGTCTTATCACCCCTCTTATCCCTTAAGCCTAAAACATCTCCGTGTCTAAAACATCATATGGCTCTCTCCCATGGGTGTTGGAACCCCATGTTTTACCCTTAAGTCCTTTATTTTGGGATTATTATCTTCCCTGTGATTTTAAAGTTCACTCAACCCCTATCCTTAAGCCCCTTCTGTTTTTCATAATTCATAAATCCTTAAGCCCCTTTTTTTTTCCTTGGAACCACACCCCCCGTGTTAATCCCTTAAACCCCTATCCCTTTTCCTTGGAACCACCCCTCTTTCCTCCGTGTTTAAACCTTCCCTAGCCCTCCTCTTGTGGCATATTCAAACCCCTTCCCTTCAAGTTTGACCTAAGGGTCCTTCGACCTTACTTATAACCTTTATGGTTACTATATTTCCTTGGAGTTCTCTTCTGCACCTTGTGTCTTTTCCATCCCTTTTCATTCCTCGTTTGAACGAGTCATTAAAAGGCCATTAAGCCTTCCCCATGGCTTCAATGGGTCTTAGTCGTAAAAGATTCTGAAACACCCTTTCCAATTTCCCGATTTCAAGGAGGGAGCCTTCCAAAAACTACTTTTGACGGACGGTGCAAGGGAGCGATGGTGGAATTCCAAAGAAGAGTTGTAAAAGCTGCTTCTACATCCGAACGAGTACAATTGTGATGCCTCCTAAGAAAGTCCACGGCATAGCCGCGGGAGGGTCATCTCCCCGTATCCATGTGGATATCTCACCCCAAACCCAGGTTTTTCCTTCTTAATTTTATATCGTTGTAATTTAATAATGCAAGATGAATTGTTAGAAATAGGATATATTTTGTCCTAGTTGTTCACGACGAAGGAATTTAGTCATTAATACATTTAATGAAACATGAAAAATAAATAAAGCATAAACGTATTTTTAACAAATAGCTTTATGCATGGAAATGAATTATCAGCTAGATTGTTACCCATTAAAATAGTATACTTTGGTTAAGCCTAAAGTTATAAACTGCATCTCGCACTATTAAACCCTATTCTTTTACAATGAATCATCATGGAAAGTGCAAAACATGAAATGACTCCTACTATGCATAAACTCTATGAAATTATCATTGTTAACTGCATAACTTAGAAAGAAAAAGTTGCTTATTTAGCATGAGTTGTGTTCGCAAAGAAAAGGAAAGATTAGTTGAAATTAACCTTAATCTCAAATCGATAAGTTAGGGTTACGCATAGACAACGAATCAAGTGGAAGTAATCTCGAAATTATCTTCTAGAGTAACCAAATTGATATCAACTTAAAACACCTATGCTGCAAAATACTCGTTGGGAATAAGTTAAATTCCAAGTAACATCTATACCTTAAATACTTGCCCACATTCACTGAAGGTAGGGACAGTGAATGGTAATCGTAAAAGGATCTAGGGTTTGACCCTGAGAATCTTACCAAAATGAAGCTAGGAAACCCTACTCTAACGACGTCAACTTAAAGAACATGAAACAGATTGTTTCATGTCTCCATCATCGCATAGTACTATGCGGCACTTGCGCAGCAAGTACGGAGTCATATGGTCTTGTGATTGGATCACAAGAAGAAAGGCCAAATTCTCGCAACGAGGATGGCGGATCCTTATGCAAGTTATCTTGCAAGAGGATGTATACTTTGATATCCTTCTTGAGTAAGGAAGATTAATTGAAGATTAAAGACCAGAAAACTGGAGTACCCAATGAACCTTAAGGTTTGACCAAGTTGGGTTAATCGGATATAGGGGACCTTGCCAAGTTGCAATTCATCTCGAATCGAATGCTGGATGCATTCAAAAGGAAGGGATTCATTTCTTAGCAGTTTGCCAATAAAAACGATCAATGGAAATTTTTGTGCTTGCTACAAATTTTAGAGCACTGTTTGACTTGTTTGACCAATGAATTAAAAGATAAATGAATATCTATACTTCAGGTTGAAGGCCTCAAGGGAGAGGCAGCTTTAGTTACCCCCGACTACCTGCCTGACCCTAACCAATGGCGTTGTTGACCGCGCCGCGAACATGGATCAAACCCGCCATGAGAGGTCTCTCCGTTGAGCGCTACTTGGAGCAGGAGGACGCTTGGGTGCTAGGGGGGGCTCTGGCCGTAGATCCCTCGCCTTCCGAGTCCTGCACAAGAGGCTAACGTGACTCGGGATTGGATCTCGAGGCCCGCATACTAGTCTACGGGTAGAAACTTGGAATAGTGATCCCTGTGGATTGCTGGATAGCCTTCGCGCAGATTGTAGATAAGCCTACGGGTGGAATTCTTTGTATTTCAAAGATAAATATGATGACCTATTAATAAAGAACTTGTTTGATATTGTTTTTCTATGTCAAGTGATAAGATTACGTGAAGGAACCAATGCGTAATGGGTTAATTAAAAAACCTGGTTGTTACATGTCCAACTAATGTGTTAGATAATTAAATAACTAAAACAGCCCAAGGAAAGTGCGAAGGATGGGCCATGGGTCCGTCCTATGGATGGGTGGTCCCGGTTGGCCGGGAATTTTTCTCAAATCATGAGGAACAGCGGGATGATTGTCAAAGGACACGAACAACAAAAGGGTTGACCTAGAGTTATGTTTTAACCCGATTTATGCTGTTTTAGGGGAACGGAATGGAACTATGCCTTATGGCAGAGAGATTGAGCTTTGCATCCGTCTTGTTTCCCATTCTCCTTGAACCAAGTGCAGCGTGAATCCATCTCGGACCTGGCATTTCTGCGTAAAGTAGTTCGCTTGGGTCCGACGCTAGTTGCTATTAGGAAATGACCAATCATGAAAACCCTAATTTAGATCGATCCTAAGTGTGAACGGCACTAGTTGCTGTTAGGAAATGACCAATCAGGAAAACCCTAATAAGTGGGAACGTCCAGAATACTTCTGCTACAAGGCAGACGTGGAAAGCCCTAGATCGCAAACCCCGTTACATTCCATGGGAGTGCCGGGCGGAGCTTTCTAGACATCCTTTCTGATGGACTGCTAAGACTTGTCCTGGATGAGACTAGTGGACACATTACACGCTCTTTTACAAAAAGTTTTACGGGCGCCTTGCATTTAAGAACGCGGTTCTACCTTTGACTTAGCTTTTAAGGCCACCCTTGCACTTTTGGCCATTTTCCTTCTTGCTTCTTTCGTTGGGTCTGATTTTCTTTTGTTGGGCCACCTCTTTTCTGTCTCGACTTGCGCTTCTTCACTTTATTCACTTTCTTCTTATGGTGCTGAGGTTAACATTAAACCCCTCCTAACCTAGTGCCAATCCCATGGTAGTGATGGATAGTAGTTGGAGGTGGATGGGTATTGCTAGATAGCTTTTTTGAGTTTGTTTACAAGCCCTTGCAGGGGATGGTATCAGATGGATCGGCCCTTGAAATTGAAAATTGTGTGGAGCCTAGTCCCACATTGATGGTGACCGTGGATAGATCTATCCTTGAAATTGACGATGGTGTTAGATGGATCCCCCCTCGGAGAATGGTAGCTGGATGGATTTAGCTTTGAAATTTAAGATGGTGTTGGATGGATCCCCCTCTCGCCCTCTCTGAGAGGTTGCAACAACACAAGCGGAACATGGCCTTTCTTCATTCCCTTCAAGGTGCCTTATCCCTTCACATATGTCAGTTTAGAGTTCACCACTTGCACAAGAGGAAACCTACATTCCTTATAAAATGAATTACATTGCACCTTGCCCCTTCCTTGAGAGGGCCTTCGGAGGTTCTCCCTCATCCTTTTGAGAGAGCCTTGCTAGAATATTCAGTGCCTACCTCCATCCTTTTTTAGCACCTTGCTAGAATCTTTGGTGCTTCCTGTCATAGTTGGGAGAGCATCCTTCATCCTCGACAGGGCCTCCCTCATCCTTGAGAGGACATCACCAAAGTAGTTGGGGCTTCCCATTTTTTTTCTGAGATTGCTGTCTCTTGCACTATTCTTGCTTGAGCAGAATGAGCTTTGATGGAACCTAGAACGGGCCGGCACTGGCTCGTGCACTAGTCGGACCTCTATCGCACGCGCTCAACAACCCCACGGCCTCGCGGCCAGGAGCGTTGATGACACATACATTGCCTTCCTAGACAATTCGCGTTTGTATTACGTCGTTTGTAGTCCACTCTTCTCTCACCCGCTACTCCTCAGAGGGAGTCCCTTACACATTGCCTAATGGCACGAAGCACAGAATAGGGGGTCCTCCAACAGCTGAATGCCGCCACCCCTCTGTGACTCTCCTATACCTTGGGGATTGGCCCCTCGATGCGTCGCTCAACATATAAACATTCCGTACAAAATCCACTCAAGATACCATTGTCCTTACTTATCTTTCCCTTGGACCCCACGACTAGCCTATGGCTTAGGGTGTCCTGTCTCTCACTCAACGTGGGTCAAGGTCCTAATGAAAGAAATTGCTGTGCATCCAAGATTTCTGATACCTTTAAATATTTCCATGATTTATGCATATTGTGGATGCTAAGTGCTCAAACAATTATGAAATCAATATTATGCACATGTGGAAAACATCCTTTTAATGATTTTCAACTACCGTTCTTATGCGGCGTTGCACATACCTAGCACCGAGGGAACCCTCGTGCTACTAGGCTCTTATTTTATAATTATTCACCGACCTATATGGCATGCAAACAAAAGCCAGCAATCTTTTCATCATTTTACTCCGCATTTAGACACATTTTAACCACTCTACCCTCCCTTCGATCAAATGTTGCATTGTAGTATGGTTTTATAGGGCATTTTGCCATCATTTTATGTGTAAAAAGCGGGAAAAACACACTAGAACAAGAAGGTGGGGATGAACTGAGGCAAATCCTCATGCTTCAGTCCCCAGAAACATTCACAAACATTGTTCTTAATTTTCATTAATTTTCCGCACCCAAAATGCATTTTTCTCCTATTTTTAGTGATTTTTCTCTATTTTCCTTGTATTTTCCCTTATATTCTGCATTATTTAATTACTGAAAATTCAAAATAGGTTATGGCTGTGGCCCTTAGTTCTTTCTTGCAGCAAAAATAAAAATTTAGTTGGTGTTCCTATTCATTTTTCCATTTTTATGCCCAAAAACATCATTTTCCCTTGATTTTCCATATTTTACGTGTTTTAGTGTATTATTTTGAGTCACAAGATGCATATTTTTATGATTTTCTGATTATGATCAACAAGTACTCATGGAAAACAGCAACATAAATAATTTCTAGCCTACATGAACAGCATTTTATCAATCAAAAGCCATGAAATCTCAAATTTCCTTTGAAAAAATTGAATTACCGCTTATTTGCGTGTTTCGGGTTTCATGTCCATGGCTGCAAATCTGAAAATCAGCAGCACTTCATGTTTAGCACGATCACAAATCACCATTTCCAGCCCGTCGAGCAATCCGATTGATGCCGGACAACCCTCCACCATTCTTTCTTCTTCCTTCTTCTTCCCACATGAACTCCCTCTTAGAGGAGAGAGAGGGAGGAGAGAGAAAGACTGATTTTCTCTCTCCCTCTATAGGCTGCCATTGAATGCGTGGAACGGAGCGATACGGAGTGGATGATGAGTGTATTGGCCTGGAGTGCTTGGCTTCATGGCTTACTTGCAGCCTCTCATCTCGATTTGTGGGGGGGGGGGCGTTTTTTTCGGCGGCGCTAAACAGCCGCGGCCCCCCCTCAATCACGAATTTTTAGAAGGGGGGGGTGCCCCTTCACAAAGGCACCCCCTCATTTCTCAATTTTTTGGGCACTTCCCAATTCTTGACCGGCCTTTTGGCATTTTCCCCGCCTCTCGCGCATATGATGTCCAAATCGCAGTCTGAAAATTTCTGTGAGCTCATCTCGGCATCCTGCACTGACTAATAGCTCCATTGACTACCACAAGCGCATGGAAAAATTACTAAAAATCCGCAAGTGTTGCCCAGGCGTCCTTAGAGCACTTTGGTGCTTAAAATCGTCCTAGGTCGAGCCGTCGCCTTTGGCATTGAATATTTTTCCCTTGATATTCATATTTTTAAGCTATTTTTAAGCAATTTTCGGCACCAAAATTCCGCTCTCATTGGCGACCACGGGATAGGGCGACTCAGCCCGTCGAATCCACGAACATATCTGCACATAAACAACCAAAGAAGCATCAAGCTAATACAAAATAAATATATAATAAAACTCAGCACAATGCTCCCCCTACCCCTGGACAGAACCAAGGCATGACATCCACAAGGAGTAGGCCTAGCATCATCTAATAGAAGATCCGAAGCGAGTCACTGACCAACTGCTCC
This sequence comes from Lygodium microphyllum, assembly GCF_053477565.2. Lineage (NCBI taxonomy): Eukaryota > Viridiplantae > Streptophyta > Polypodiopsida > Schizaeales > Lygodiaceae > Lygodium > Lygodium microphyllum. Next base: position 145,683,549 of record NC_141151.1, on the reverse strand, counting down.
AACACAGCCAAACTAAAAATCCTATCAAAGAGGTTGCCCTAAATGGTAGTCTGAACTACTTACCAACTAAAGACAACACAACTAGGAGTTCCTACAAGGCGAGGACTCCTATAGCCTGATCAAGGAGTATTTTCTTTCAGTACAATTCTTCTTTTAGGGTTTTTATTTTATGAACATACTTGGGCATGTAAAAAGGAGGGAGCTGAGCGTAGTGACCCAAGGAGAACAGGGCATCGGTCTCAGGACCTGTTTCGGCACCCAAGAACCTACCAAGCCCTCGCAAGGCGACACTTAATCATTTTCTAATGCTCACTTTTATTTTCGCTCCAACCTTCCTTGTTTTGTTTTTTTTTTTTTCAGCAAGAAGCCACCCCTAGGAAGACAAGGTATCGGCCCAGGGTCTGATTCGTCCCCAGGAACCTACCAGGCCTTTGCAAGGCGATGATCAACTGCCTATACATTTTCATTTCTTTTCTTTTCTTTGATAGGGGTTAGAACCCCTTTTTACACACCTTCGTATTTATATTCATCTTTTAGGATATTCAGGGTTTCTTGGCATCATCATTATTATCTTCTAGCAGGCTTCTCTAACTGCCTCACAACTAATAGGAACTCCTGGAACGGCTGCCTAGCAGGCTAGCAGAACAGGGCCACTAGGACTGCCTTCTAAAACAGGTCTTTCGATGCCTGACAATGCCTTTACAGGAGGCAATGACTACTCCGACCTCCCTCAAACATACTTAGCCTAAACTTGGGACTTCATGCCTTGGTTGCCGGTCCCCAACAAAAATATATCCCCTCGACAAGTACAAATACACATATAACGAGAAAGAAAGGTACTCATAAAGGAGAGGTATCACCTGGATAGGGCCACAATAAGCTTCCATCGCAACAAAGGCTCCTTCAGGCTCCACCCATATTCACGAACACGAAACCTGTCCAGCACAACACTTAAAACAAAAACCCGATTAAACGCACCCGCACTAGACAGGGAAATGGCCCTCTTGGCCTAATGAAATGAAACATGACTACGCATAGCATCCTCCTGGAAATAACTATGATAAACATCAAAGCATACCATTCCTAGGGGAACAGAGGCTCGTAGCCCTAAACTAAGTGCATTAAATTATGACCCATCCCTCCTGCGTATATCGCAAGAGGTGTTCGCATCACATGTTGTCTAATCAGTCTGTGGGTCCAAGATAATAAAGGCAGATGAGTCTCACCTACCCTCTGCATCACCCAGATCAACCATCGTCTGCCAAAGAGGGCATGTTCAGAAAGCATACCCCATAAACGACCAGGTCCTGTCTCACCATCAATAGATATATCGGGACAAGGGCCACAATTAAAGAAGAGGTATTCTTCATATGCAAAATTAGCCAATGAATCGGTAAACTGATTCCAATTCCGTGGAATCAGCTGAAAAGACACTCTATCAAATTCATCTAGCAGGGCTATGGCAGTATGATGGTATATGCAAAGGATGGGGTTTCGTACCATGTACGTCCCATTCAGTTGATTTAAAACCAACTGCGAGTCCCCTTTCACCAATAACTGGTGGATACCACCCTTCTTTGCAATATTCAAACCCATAATCAGGGCTTTGTATTCTGCCATGTTATTGGTAAAATTCACCCCGAGATAAGCAGCTAACTTCATGACAATGCATCGTCGAGGGTCTCAGATAACAACTCCTACACTTCCTTTGTTGCATGGACCCCTGGACGCCCCATCAAAGTACAAGGTGTATGTCCATAAAGGGTTTACATATCCCGCCATTCGGAACTCTACTCGTAATTATGGTAATCGAAATTCAACATATTCAATGGGTGGACTGTAGACTCCATCCCTCCATCATTATTGAATTCAACAAGGATGCTCGTCAAAATTTGTAGGCAGTGATGGCAGAAGACCTTGATCTCCCAAATAAATGTCCCGCCTTCTTGCTCAATCACCTTATATCCTTTGCTCCATCAAATAAGCTTTCCCTGATGATACCTCTGTTCTAAATAGGGGTGTTCTAAATAAGGGATCAGACGACCCATCAACCTCTATCACGATTTCCGTGTAGATATTTGATCGATCTCGCCTAGACCTGCAAGGCAGTCATAATATTAGTGCAATCAGAAATAATAAGGTTTAATCTTATTAAGATTAACCTTATTTTTAAATTCTATCCCCTCAAGGTCAGCTAACAAGACTGTGGACTTATTCTTTCCTATTCTAACGATCCTATAGGGCCCATCCCATTTGGGCTCTAGCTTGCTCGGAAATAATTCACGTCATGCATCATAATATAGAACAAGTTGTCCTTTCTTGAAGGTGTATTTCTTGGCTTTGAGGTCGTGTAGCTGCTTCATTCGGCGCTTCGCCACTTCTTGGTGCAATAAGCTCTGTAGCTTAAGCTCATCTAAATGTGCCAGTGTCGTCAAGCGCTCAAAAAGTGCGTCTTCATCACTCAAAGAATGATTGATGGCAAACCGAATAGTCGGCAGCTCAATCTCTAAAGGCAAGACACACTCCTCCCCATATACTAATTTGAACGGGGTATGGCCAGTGGCTCGTTTGAAGGTCGTATTATAGGCCCACACTGCCACGTATAACTTTTTATCCCAATCCCGTTTCTTTTCCGATACAATTTTGGACAAGATGCCCACAAGCTGCTTGTTGGTACTTTCAACTTGCCCATTGGCTTGCGGGTTATATGGGGTTGTCTTGTTATGCTTGATTTGCCAAATTTCTGTCAAACCTTTGATCACCTTATTCAGGAAATGGGTTCCACGGTCCGACACTAATTCTTTCGGCAGACCAAAACAGCATATTATCTGCTCTAAAAGGAAACTAGCAGTTTCTTTAGCCTCATCTTTTCTTATTGCACGTGCTTCTGACCACTTTGTGAAGTAGTTAGTTGCCACAATGATGTACCTCTTTTGCGCAGTCGACGACGGAGTAATAGGACCCACAAAGTCTATTCCCCACTTTTCAAATGGAAGTATCGCCATAATAGGGGTAAGTGGTCGTTTCCTATTCTCTCGACTATCATATCGTTGACAAATATCGTATCTCTTAACATACACAAACGCATCTTGGAAGATGGCAGGCCACTAATAACCTACTCTTAAAGCCTTTTGTGTTGTAAGCCGTCCAGCAAAATGGCCACCACAAGCAGAATCATGGCACTCTTCCAAAATGAATGGCACCTCGTCAGGCATCACACATCGGCGATAGATGTCATCAACCCCTTGCCGATATAATGTACCTGCGATCAAGGCAAACTTTAACGCTTGCTGCTTAATTTTCCTTCTCTCAGCTTTAGATAATTCGGATCCCGCCTCTCCCATCGATAAATAATGCGTTATTGTAGTGTACCAGGAGAGAATAGATGCCGTATCTATTTTAAATAACAACTCTATGTCACTACCTTCAGCCACAGATTCTTTCGGCTCCCCAAAGTCCACAAGACATTCCACGATGCCTTGCAACCTTGGTGGCTTACTCCTGATTTCATAATCAAATTCCTGCAAAGTGATCAACCACTTTGCTAGACGATCAAGCGCCTGTAGCTTATTCATCAATAATCGAAGTCCCTCCTCCTTCGTATAAAGCACGACTTTCTCATAGAGAATATAATGCCTGAATTTCTTGGTCCCAAAGACCATCGCTAAACACAATTTCTCCATGTAAGTATAATTGATTTCGGATACCCCCAGCTTCCGGCTAGCAAAAGCAATCGGGTGATACCACTTCTCTTCCCAAATTTGGGCTAAACAGCAGCTGATACTATACATGGTGGCTGCTGAGAATATATAGAACACCTCACCTCTTTTAGGTGCTTTCAAAACGGGAGCTCTTGCTAGCTCTTGTTTCACATCCTCGAATGCTACCTTACAAGGGTCACCCCATTGAAACAAACAGCTAAAGGACAATAAATTTGTAAGCGGCAACATTCTTTCTGCCAAGGTGTTTATGAATCTACGGTAATAACCAACCGAAGACAAAAAGCTATGAACTTCTTTCGGAGTGTGTGGTGGACCCATGGCAACTATAACTTTGACCTTCTCGGGGTCTGTCGCAATTCCTACCGAACTGACCACATGACCCAGCAATAGCCCATAAGGTACTCCAAAAACACACTTCCGTGGGTTTAGGGCGATGCAAAATTGTCTATAGCGCTCAAAGCATTTTCTTAAAATAATCAACTGCCTTCCTCTCATGGTGGCGGCCCCTAAGTCATCAATAAACACCTTCAACTCTTCAGGGGATATGTCACCGAATGTCTTATCTGCTATTCATTGCCACGAACCAGGCGCATTGCATAAACCAAAGGCCATCACATGGTACGCAAAAGTACCAAATACAGTAATAAAAGTTGTTTTCAACTTGTCCTCTTCTGCAATTGCCATCTGGTTATATCCTGCAAAGAAATCCATAAATGAATATATCTCCCTACCTGCTAATTGATCTAAAATCTGGTCAATAAATGGCAATGGGTAGTAGTCCTTAACTATCTGCTTATTCAGCTCCCTAAAGTCTACACATAATCGAATTTGATTATTATTCTTCTTTTGGATCACAACTAGCGAACACCATTCCGTGTGTTGCACAGGAAAAATCAAATCCGCTTTCCGAAGCTTCTGTAACTCTTCAAACAGCCCGTCCCTCGGTTCGAAAGGCATATGCCTTACTTTCTGTCGTATAGGACGACTGCCCTCTTTCAACGGAATTGTATGAACAGCAAGACTAGGAGGAATGCCCCTCAACTCATCATAACTCCAGGCAAAGATATCATGGAATTCCTGGATCAAGGCTACATAATCCTCCCTTTCTGCTGTGGTGAGCATAGAACCTAATTTGATTGGCCATGAATCATCAGGCGTACCAAGGTCTAGCTCGATAACATTTGCATCTCTTATACGATCTTGGCCCTCTATCGACTCGTTCAAAGTGATCTGATAGATGTCTTCCGTGGTGGATCCCTCTTTGGACTCATCACTCAATGATGTCTCACTGGAAGATAAGTCTTCTAATGTCTCCAATTCTGTAGAAGATAGAGGAGCTCTCTCACTCTGTGGGGACTCAGGATAAGCATCAACCACCACATGCTAGGCACATCTGCCGAATATTAGTCGACTGGAAGGTATATCTACTTGGCAGTCCGCTTGCAAGATCCAAGGTCATCCGAGTAATACTTGGTAACTTGGACGACCTGCAAAACGAATCACCCTAAAGTCCAACAGGCATTCTACATTTGCAACAGTGACATGGACCTTAGTAATGCAGTCTTCCGGCTGTCTAAAACTATCATCCGCCATTCTGAGAATTGTGGAGGTATCTTTTTGGATCGCAAGACCCAACCTTTCCATTAGTTCAGAAATCATAATGTTAACAGATGATCCCGTGTCGACAATGGCATAATCTACTAATATCCCATCGACATAGGCTGCAATCCTTGGGCAATGCTTCTCAGCATGCTCGAGCCAGTCATCACCAACTCGCGCAATACCCAAAGGTTCTACGATATACCCGGTACATAGGATCTTTCTAAATTCCTTGCGTACTCCTGGGGAAAGCTTAATAAGCTGTAAAAGATTCACGTCCAGCTTGACTTCGCAAAGAGAGCTCGCCAAATCGAATTCATGATAGTTCGATAGAGCTCGCTTTTCATGCCAAACCATCCGCTCTTTAGGTCGCTGAACTGGCTTTATTGCCTCTTTTTTAACTTTCACCTTCTTCTTTGGTGGTTCCTTATTGGCTTTACTTTCCACGGGCTTCAAAGGTCCCCCTTCCATGGCAGGATCCAAAACTTGCGTTCCTTTGTCGCCTTGTTTAGGGTTTCCGTCGACAGGCTTATCCTTGTCGGCTTCTCTACCCTTTTGACCTCTTGTAAGAACAGCTCGCAGATTAGAGGTTTCAGCATTGTTAACGCGTACAGCCTCAAGCAAACTAACCCCACTACCACTTGGTAGCTCCTCCACTATAGTATTTGGTCGTTGAAGTATTTATTTAGGCCCATCTTCTCGCTGAGAATCATTTCCTTGCGCACGATGATTAACAGGCCCTGGTTGCCGACTACCTCGCTGGAGGGAACTGATCTTACTCCAGCAAGTAGCTGCTAAATGGCCGGATTTTCCACAGATGTCGCACTTAACATTTGGGCAATTTCTTGGATAGTGCTGCCCACCACATCATTTGCAACTAAACCTCGACGGTGCACCCTCATCTGGGTATCTACTTCCTATCAAATTTTGTTGTTTTTTTAGGAAGTTGACATCAATGTCTATTTGCCGATATTGCTCCGTTATCATGTCGGTATAATGCTTCATCATGTCCTTAACCTCGCCAAGAACATTGGAAGCACTCGACTCATAGCCTTGGTCATTACCATGTCGTTCCATCGGTCTAACTATTCGATTAGGCACTGGTTGTTGAACAACAGGCATGGTATTAGAATTGACTGCCTGGCCTCCACCATTTGGAGCCATTTGACTGCCCGTAGGCATTGACATGCTAGGGGGAGCTGGTAATAAAGGGACATTCTGCATCATCTTCCCTCTCCCATTAGGGTTAGCCATCGCTATCCCTTGGCCACTACTGCCATTGGCCATTTCCATATTGTTTCCCAATACTAAACCCCTATTCGAAATTCCTCGATAAGCATAGGCTGCTTGTAGTCGGGATTCCACCTCTTGTGCTCGTGTAATGGCAGTGTCTATATCCCCCAAGGGGACACTACTCAACTGCAATTGGATATTAAAGTCCAAACCATGTAGGAAATATTGCAATTGGGTAGCTGTGGGGATAGGAATAGAGGTGTCCAACTTACGGAAAACCTCTTTTATTTTCTTCGCATACGCACGAATATCCTTGTGTGGTTCTTGGCGAGTCACGTTGAGTACACGCAACCAATATTGCCCATCCCTTTCAGGGGCAAACTCCCTTCGAAAAGCTCCATAAAATGAATCAATATTCAATATGGTTCCGGCTTCTAAACCATGATACCATATGGCAGTTCTTCCTTTGAGAGTCATATTGAAGAACATCATTAAATGTCCTTCTTCTTGGATGCGACAGTTAAACATCAGCTTTTGAAACTCCCTAATGTGGAGTTTCGCATCTTCCTCAACCAACACATTAAAAATGGGTAGCGGGTAACCTAGAGCCGGCAAATCCGTCGTTCCTGCTGGAATTGCAATAGGCTGTGCCATGACGAGGATTGGATTTGCACTAGGAATAAGGGACGGTGGGGTTACACCTCGCGTACTTGATATAGACTGGCTTATGGAAGGAAGGGGAGCACTAGAGCTTCCACCTTCTCCTAACTTACTGCTTGTGGCCCCAAGACCACTAGATCCACTCCCTCGTAAGGGTTCAGCACTGCTACGCTTAGGAGAATATCTCCTAAAAATTTCAGCATGTCGCCTAGCTCTTTCGTCTCTCTCTTGCTTTTGGATTTCTGCTAGACGATGCTTATCACTAAATAACGGCTCAATCACAGTATCCTTTGGCATAAACTGCTAGTTGGTCCCTAGACAACCAGGATTGGAGGACCACCACTTTTAAGCGGCTCCCGGCAAACACACCACTGATGGAACCTAGAACAGGCCGGCACTGGCTCGTGCACTAGCCGGACCTCTATCGCACACGCTCAACAACCCCACGGCCTCGCGGCCAAGAGCGTTGATGACACATAAATTGCTTTCCTAGACATCTCGCGTTTGTATTACGTCGTTTGTAGTCCACTCTTCTCTCACCCACTACTCCTCAGAGGGAGTCCCTTACACATTGCCTAATGGCATGAAGCACAGACATAGGGGGTCCTCCAACGGCTGGATGCCGCCACCCCTCTGTGACTCTCCTATACCTTGGGGATTGGCCCCTCGATGCGTCGCTCAGCATATAAACATTCCGTACAAAATCCACTCAAGATACCATTTAATCGTATACAGGAATGTACCATTGTCCTTACTTCTCTTTCCCTTGGACCCCACGACTAGCCTGTGGGTTAGGGTGTCCTGTCTCTCACTCAACGTGGGTCAAGGTCCTAATGAAAGCAATTGCTCTGCATCCAGGATTTCTGATACCTTTAAATATTTCCATGATTTATGCATATTGTGGATGCTAAGTGCTCAAACAATTATGAAATCAATATTGTGCACATGTGGAAAACATCCTTTTAATGATTTTCAACTACCGTTCTTATGCGGCGTTGCACATACCTAGCACCGAGGGAACCCTCGTGCTACTAGGCTCTTATTTTATAATTATTCACCGACCTATATGGCATGCAAACAAAATCCAGCAATCTTTTCATCATTTTACTCCACATTTAGACACATTTTAACCACTCTACCCTCCCATCGATCAAATGTTGCATTGTAGTATGGATTTATAGGGCATTTTGCCATCATTTTATGTGTAAAAAGCGGGAAAAACACACTAGAACAAGAAAGTGGGGATGAACTGAGGCAAATCCTCATGCTTCAGTCCCCACAAACATTCACAAACATTGTTCTTAATTTTCATTAATTTTCCGCATCCAAAATGCATTTTTTTCCCTATTTTTAGTGATTTTTCTCTATTTTCCCTGTATTTTTCCTTATTTTCTGCGTTATTTAATTACTGAAAATCCAAAATAGGTTATGGCTGTGGACCTTAGTTCCTTCTTGCAGCAAAAATGAAATTTTAGTTGGCGTTCCTATTCATTTTTCCATTTTTATGCCCAAAAACATCATTTTCCCTTGATTTTTCATATTTTACGTGTTTTAGTGTATTATTTTGAGTCACAAGATGCATATTTTTCTGATTTTCTGATTATGATCAACAAGTACTCATGGAAAATAGCAACATAAACAATTTCTAGCCCACATGAACAACATTTTATCAATCAAAAGCCATGAAATCTCAAATTTCCTTTGAAAATTTTGAATTACCGCTTATTTGCGTGTTTCGGGTTTCATGTCCATGGCTGCAAATCTGAAAATCAGCAGCACTTCATGTTCAACACAATCACAAATCACCATTTCCAGCCTGTGGAGCAATTCGATCGATGCCGGACAAGCCTCCACCATTCTTTCTTCTTCCTTCTTCCTTCTTCTTCCCACATGAACTCCCTCTTAGAGAAGAGAGCGGGAGGAGAGAGAAAGACTGATTTTCTCTCTCTCTCTACAGGCTGCCATTGAATGCGTGGAACGGAGCGATACGGAGCGGATGATGAGTGTATTGGCCTGGAGTGCTTGGCTTCATGGCTTACTTGCAGCCTCTCATCTCGATTTGTGGGGGGGGGGCGTTTTTTTGGGCGGCGCTGAACAGCCACGGCCTCCCCTTAATCACGAATTTTTAGAAGGGGGGGTGCCCCTTCACAAAGGCACCCCCTCATTTCTCAATTTTTTGGGCACCTCCCAATTCTTGACCGGCCTTTTGGCGCCTCTCGCGCATACGGTGTCCAAATCGCAGTCTGAAAATTTCTGTGAGCTCGTCTCGCCATCTCGCACTGACTGATAGCTCCATTGACCACCACAGGCGCATGGGAAAATTACTAAAAATCTGCAAGTGTTGCCCGGGCGTCCTTAGAGCACTTTGACGCTTAAAATAGTCCTAGGTCGGGCCGCCGCCTTTGACATTGAATATTTTTCCCTTGATATTCATATTTTTTAGCTATTTTTAAGCAATTTTCGGCACCAAAATTCCGCTCTCAAGCTTCCTCAATCACATCTTGACATTGGCTTCCTTGGTCTTCCTCAGCTAGGTTTGGGCTGCATGGTGACATGTTGTGTAATATTACCCCCCTCCTAGATGGTTGCAAGTTCAAGGATACTAGAAGTTTTGAGTTGATGAAGGTTCAGTGATTTAAAAGGGCAGTTGCGTAAGTCGATGATGATGGGTTCTTGGGGGCATTCGCCTTGGGAAGAAATTTATCAAGCGGTTAAGGTGGTGGAGGCCAGGAATGCATTGCATGGATGATGGGGCCTCCAAAGTTGGAGGATTGCAGCATTTGTATTTATCTAAAAATAAAAGAAGGTGCACTACCTGGGTGTGTGTCTACCTTACCGTGTGGTGCATTGTTCTTATGATAGTGGAACTAGGAGTTGGGTAGCCTAGGTGTTTTCCTACACTTGAGGACCCAGTTCGTGCATTTCTAGAAGTGTGGTGTGTGGCTTAGGGAGACTTGTCCTGGAGTCTTAGCATTGAGGTGTCCTAAGCATGATGTGGAAAATAAAAAATGGGCTAGGGGGTTAGGGATGGAGCTGGCTGACCGATGTCACCGAACAACACACCTAACTTGAGGACCCCTATGTGCAGCGACTGTGAGTTACATGCATTATTTTTTTGCAACACATTGATCTAGCCATAGAATAGATATCTTGGTTGGCATTGTAGGTCAAAAAGAGTGGTGGGGGAATCCTTGATGGAAAAACCTCCCTCTTAGGAGCTAGTGCTTGCTTTCCCCTTTTAAAACTTGGCCCTGCATTGTTAGTCATGGCCTTCACCTTTCTTCTCCCTTATACTCTTGTGGCTCTGCTTCTATGGGCCCTTCAATTTGTGTTTTGGACTTGTAGCCCATGCCTTAGAGCCCTATAGGTGATCTCTAGCTTTTCTTTAAGGACTCAATTGCATCCTCTTCCTTAGATTGTGTAGGGTCTATGAGAGTGCGGAGGAAGGCATGTTTTTGGGCTTCCAAGGTCACTTGTGTGGCCTTTTCCCTACTCTCTGCTAGCACTTTGTTGCCTTCTACAAGAGCTAGTCGATGCGCTAAGGTGCTCACTCTTTCTTTGCTCCTAATCACCTAGTCATCTATCTGTTTCCTCATATCTTCTAGGCTTTTGTTGTGCCTGCAGGCTAGTGCCCTTAGTCATTTCTCTTATTCTTCGATTTCTATTTCTAAGAGTTGTTGTTCTTTAAGCTCTGAGGCTAGTATTTGTTCCAAATTTGCTATATGATTTAGGTGTCGTTGGCTTCTCTCTTCTTCTACTACTGCCATCTACTTTGCGACATCTCTGATTTTTTCATTTTCTTTTTGGAGCACTTTGTATAGCACCACAAGCTCATGAAAGTTGTGTTGTAGGTTCATAAGGCTATGTGCTTCAGCCAACGAGTTTGGCTTGCCATCTCTCATCTTCTCCTCCCTAGGACGCCTCGAGCTTCTCTTTAGCTTTGTGATATCTCTTTGATAGGTGGCCACTTGACAAGTCCTTTCTAACTTAGAGGCTACCATGGTCTCCCTTTCGGCATGAAGCTGAGTGATGGCTATCTTCTCAACCGCCTTTGCCCGTTCTAGCTGTGGCAGGAGTTTCTACACATAGGCGTCGTAGGTTGTCAATAACAACAATGCAGAGAGACTAGTGGGTGTAGATGCCTCTATCTTTGACCGTTTGAGGTCCCGTCTAGATTTTGCATCTGCAAATGCTATCTTCTTGCTCCTGTCATAGGGGTTCCTGCACTTGTGCCCTGAGTCGCCTCTTTGTTGACCAAGAACTACATTCATGCCACTAGATCGCTAACATCGACTGTGGCAGAGCAGTCATGGGCGGGTGCAATGAGTGGGGTGGCAGGTAGTAGGACAGTTGGGATAGGGTGCATTAAACCCTTTCCCTTTCCCTCTGTCACTAGTAGTGGCACGTCTTTGGGTGCCTTGGAGCTGGTGCTTGAACCTTCATGTTGGTATTCTCTCATGCCTTCCAACTCCTCTTATCTTTAAGGTTGCTCCACTAAGAGGCGGATAGCGAGAGCTATGTCTTCTTCCTCCTCAGCTCTTCTCTTTCTCTCTTCCTCAACTCTTCTAGATTCCTCTTTTATTCTCTTGGCCTCATCCCTTTTTTCTTTCTGTCGTCATTCCTTTGTGCTTCTCAACTCGTTTTGTGCTTTGTGTAGGTCTTTTTTCCCCTTCTTCTCCCTCTCTTCTTTGGCCTTCTTCTACGGATTCTCTTTCTTTGACTTCTTGGCCTTTCCTTGGCCAGATTGTGCTTCTTGCTCACCTTTGTCCTCACTCACGGTCCTTTCGTTGGATTGCTCTTACTGTCCTTGGTGTGGAGGAGACCTATCCGGCATATTACCAATTTTCTCATTGTGTCGTGCTTTTCCTTCTGCTTTTCTTATGATGGTTGTCAAGATTCCTTCGAAGCCAATGGTGGAGGCCTTTGAGGATAACAACTTCTTGGCTTTGGAGGTCAGGGATTCTCCCCTTACGGGCTTTCCACTGGTGGCTAAGGCTTTTTTCAATGTCTCTATCGTCTTCCTCACAAAGCCATTGAGGTTTACCTTGGGACTGGTCAGCAATGCTCTTGAGCATTGGTACGTTGATTCTATTCACCAATGCATTATACCGTTGATGACTAGAGAACATAGCATCCACCATTTTGGCCAAGATTTGCACCTCGAGGTTGGGGATGTCGACTAGGCTGATGCCATCGTTTGTGTGGAATATCACTTTGTCCATCCCCAGCATATCGTACACATCTCGCTTAGGCCATTTTTCCACTTTGTCTGGTAAGCCCAGTGCTTTTTGTACCAGCTCAGGGCTTAGATCGATTTCTACCTGGTGGGCTTCATTCTCTCTAGGTGCACCATGACAGTGCCCCACCCATTTTTGTTGAAGGTGCGAAGAAACTCGGTGTAGTTATCATAGTCGATGGCTTGGCCCACTTTTTCCATGTACCTCTGCAGTCTGCACTACTTCAGGTTCCTCCACAACTACGTTTTCTAGATTTAGGATATACATGAATTTGAGTTGATTATAAGACCAATGAGATGCTATACTTCACTTGCTCCTCCTTTGATAATGGAAGTTTGCTAGTTTTGTCTTGACTTGCCATAGTGGGTACCTATCATAACGCCATAGTTCACCATTAGTAACTTTTGAAGCATCTCTAAGAATGTGTTGTACCCAAGACAGATCCTAAACAAAACGAGTGTAGTCCATCTATGATTCAAGAATGATGCCACCCAATTGTGTGGCTATCTAGATAGAAAACATACAACTATATTGATGGTTGGTTGATAGCATGATAGACTTTCAATTTGTTCAAGCTTGTTTTTTTAACTGAAACTTTCAATTTTCCACCACAATTATAGTGAAAATTAAACAATCTAGAGGACTATATTCGAACAAAAGGCATTATATGAACAACAAGTTTAAGCAGCATGGTACTTGCAATTCCATTGGCATATTGTGTTGTTGATGAAAGGGTCTCTTGCCAATACACAGGCTTGCAATTGTGAAAAAAGAAGATAATCACATATACACACCATTGCACCAGACAAAACGTGTTTGATTACCATAGTGCTCTTGTCTCCCAACTAAGAAAATAGAATACATTTTCTCTCTTTGTTATCTAGGTCAAAGTATAAGACTATATAGCACTTGCCATTGTAAAACTTTCCATACTTTCTTGAAGGTGTAGCCTCTTTTGAGTCTGGCTGTACATGCCATACTTGAGCAACACTCCATAAGTCTGATTGTTGATCCCTTGTAGTCATGCCATACCATAAAAAATATTAGCCACTGATCTACACACCGAAGGACTTGATATGGCATATAGAAGAGCCTATTATGAGATTGGATGTCATGCCATGGATCCCCATTCACACATTGCCTTTTTGCATACTCTCAAATAGAAAGCCAATCCACTACCTAAAGACACTCAACAAGTTGCCAAAAATACTAGACATGGATAATACTCATGCATTTGGTCAACCAAATAACATATAATAAGACAATAGAACAAGGAAACCTTTAAAGCTAAGTGAATCCAAGAATAATCTTAAGGAAAGAAATAAGGCTAGTTATAGACTAATATGCCTAACTATTATATGTGAATATTTATGTTACAAAAATGTATATACAAACCCTCTTCATTAAGGTGTTGCAAGGTATAGACTATTACCTTTAGTACATGAGGGCTCATGGCAACCTTGTGGCACACATTAATTTGTCCTTGCATGATTGTTGACCATAAGAACCAATGTAACCTATCCTATAGATGCAAAAACGTTTTCAAAAAACAAGCATCAAGATCCTATGTTAGAGGAAGCAATGATAATAATGATATCAACTATTATTCGAGTAGGAGGAGTTGCTCCTTATCTCAATCTTCCATCTTGAATTCGGAAAGCTAAATACAACTCATCATTTTTTATTTGATGGATACTCCCTTTAGTGTATTCTATAATAGACTTTTAGATGTACTTTTTGCCCACATTTTGACCATGCGATAGTACCTACCTTCACCTTCTCTACATGAAGATATAAAAAATGATAATAGATTGCACACATTGTTTCATGGATGACTGCCTCCTCATGTAAGCTTCACTATAGCTATCTTCTACTTTTGATTTTTATGAGCTAACAACTAGCTAATAAGTGTATTTTCCTATATTCAAGAAAACTTGCAGCCTTTGATGGACCACCAAGTCTTTTGTCAAGGTTGACATGCATGTCAACCCAACCTATAATGCACTATGACTCGAAAGGCCTATGCAAAATATTTTGTCCATCGCTTGAGCTAAGGAGACTATTGTTTCAACTTACTATCCAGAATCTCAGGAGATCGTTTGTGCTATGTGGCTATACTCTAAAGTCAAGAGAACCTAGTATTCTCCTCACTCTCTTTTTCTCTACATCATCTCTTCAAAATTAATCCCTTTCACCTCCAGTACATGCTCTCAATACATGTAGTCTTGTCACCACTATATCCATTCCAGTCCCTCCCTTATCTTCTCATAATTCTTGTTTCTTTTGTTATCTCCTTTTTCCCATGTTTTTGAAGAGCTTTCACCTATGAATATCCATCTTTGCCACATCAAAACAAAAGGCATGCACTAAAATTCTATCCTACGATCAAACTTAGAAGCACCTATATTGCAAGGTCATGATTTATGCAATGTACCGATTTAGACTTCGGATGTTTTCAAGAAGTCCCTCTCGACTAAATCGTGCTCTTCTTTGTCATAGATCTATTCTCCAAGTTGTCTCCCCTTTTTTGTGCCTTCTTGAGTAATTATTCACATGCTCTTGATGATCAAAACATGCATAAAGAACTCGATTGTCCTAAAGCATGGATGGCTACATCATTGGAAAATCATCTAGCCCAAGCATCATTCTATAATCTTTAAGATTTTTTTAAAAATGCCTTCACAACCAATGACACATTGGTTTTGCACTGTCTCATATGTTGGTCTATGTATCACTACAAGGGAATGGGGCAATAGCGACGCCGATTAGCGACGGCGGATATCGGCGTCGCTATAGGTGTCGCTATTGGCGTCGCTATATGTGTCGCTATTTGCGTCACATTTGCGATGCAAATAGCGACGCATATAGCGACGCTGCAGGGAAAAAAGCACGGCCGAAATCAGAGCGCTGTTTTCATTTTGTTTTCTTCGCCTTTTGAGAGCGAGAGCGAGGGAGAGAGCCAAGGCTTTGTGAGAGAAGAGGAGGAAGAGACTTGCCGCCGCTGCCGCCGCCGCCGCCGCCACCGTCGTTGTTCGCGAAGGAGAGGAGGAGCCCTCGTTGCAAAGAGAAGCCGCCCACGCTCGCCATATCTCATTGGTGAGTCTCCCTCTCTCTTTCTTTTACTTGTTGAAGGTTTAAATCGTTCTCTTTTGTTTGTTTAGGAGAGGAAATGAAAGAGAAGGAGAGGGAGAGGGAGAGAGAGGGAGAGAAAGAGAGGGAGAGGGAGAGAAAGAGAGGGAGAGTGCATTCTCTCTCTCTCTCCCTTTTGCTTGTTTAATGTTTAAATTACTTTCTTCTTTGCTTGTTTAGGAGAGGAAACGAGAGAGTAAGAGAGAAAGAGAGGGAGAGGGAGAGGGAGAGGGAGAGGGAGAGGGAAAGAAAGAGAAAGAGAAATAGAGGGAGAGGGAGAGGGAGGGGGAGGAAATAGGAGAGGGAGAGAAAGAGAAAGAGAGGGAGAAGGAGGGAGAGTGCATTCTCTCTCTCCCTCCCTCTCCATTTTGCTTGTTTAATGTTTGAATCACTTTATTTTTTGCTTGTTTAGGAGAGGAAATGAGAGAGAAAGAGAGTGAGAGGGAGAGGAAGGGGAAGGAAATGAGAGAGGGATAGAAAGAGAAAGAGAGGGAGAGTGCATTGTATCTCTCCCTCTCCCTTTTGCTTGGAGGATGTTTAAATCACTTTATTTTTTTCTTGTTTAGGAAATGAGAGAGAAAGAGAGATAGAGAGGGAGAGGGAGAAAAAGAGAAAGAGAGGGAGAGGGAGAGGAAGAGGGAGAGGGAGGGGGAGGGGAAGGAAATGAGAGAGGGAGAGAAAGAGGGAGGGGAAGGGAGAGGGAGTGAGGGAGAGGGAGAGGGAGAGGGAGAAAGAGGGAGGGAGAGGGAGAGGGAGGGGGAGGGGGAGGGAGGAAATGAGAGAGGGAGAGAAAGAGAACGAGAGGGAGAGGGAGAGGGTGAGAGAAAGAGAGGAAGAGAGGGAGAGGGAGAGAAAGAGAGGGAGAGGGAGAGGGAAGGGAAGGAAATTTAAGATAATATACGTATTGATAATGGTATGCAATGTGCTTTGCATAGGGCCACGTACTTCATCAAAATGAACCCAAAATTATTGTTATAGAAGAAGAAACCCTTAAATTGAGTATAGGATAATTTCTCTCAGGTCTTATGACTATGAGTAGAATTGATTGAAATAAATTTTATTACTATAGTTATAAAATTTCATAGATGGCGCGCATTAATTTTAAAATGGATTACTTATACTGAAAGCCGAGATATAACAAAAAATTATCTACCGGGACAAACAAATCATTGAGCATGATACAAGGCCGAGATATAACATCGGAAAATCTCTCGACTAGTATATACAATGCAAGGTTTATGGCCAACTTGCAACTTGACGTACATCTCCATAAAGCTATCCATTTAAGCCTTGTTTGCTGTAATGTAGATAAGATGGCAAATGAAGAAGGTCCTATTGTTCAAGACCGCGAGTCGTATCTTAATCAGCGTGTCCCATGTCCTTGCTCTCAATGCAAGTTGGCAATTAGACGAAAATGCCGATTGTCTATAGAACACGTACGACGATTTGGCGAGTTTCAATCTGAGATCATTGATCAGGCGATTGCAGACTTTCAGCAAACGGTAATTTGAAGTTAGCATTTTTCATGCATTGTACTCTCAAGCTAATTGAAAACCATACACAATAAGATTGGGTCTTGTTGGTAAATTTTGTATCCAGGGGGGTGATGTCTCGACCCAAGGGGGAGTGCACCCTTTGCGGCCAATTAGAAGAGTTCGTGGACGTGCGATGGATGGATTGCAGGAGCCAATCGACCACTCGCAAGGCCCATCTATACCGTCAATGCCAGAGGAGACAGACAACCTTCCTGACTTGCCTACAATCTTGGAGCTTGAGATGGAGGCAATGATCGATGCATTGATTCCCATGGATGTTGAGACATCTGACTCGCTTAGAGAGGAAGCATCCATACCATTATATGAAGGGTGCCGAGTATCTCGGTTGAAGACATTGCTTGCACTCTTAAGTGTGCAAGCAAAATACGGTTGGAGCGATACGAGTGTGACTGAGTTATTCAGGTACCTTGCACACAGACTTCATTGTTTTTTTTTATAAACAGTATTATTGCAAACATGGATGGATTTTTTAAGGTGTTTTATGATTTTTTCAGGTTATTGAAATATCATATATTGCCACCTGCAAACACCATGCCTGAGTCTCATGATGATGCGCGACATGTTTTACGGAAGCTTGGCATGGACTACAATAACATCCATGCATGTATCAATGACTGCATATTGTTTCGAGATGAATACGAGACTATGGAGACATGCCCAAAGTGTGGTGCTCACAGGTATCGACAGGACTTGCAAGGGCAGATCATCCCTCAAAAAGTCCTCAGACACTTTCCGCTCATCCCCCGCATAAACCACATGTTTCGCACGTCTGCCATGGCAAGCTTGACAGCGTGGCATGTGCAGAATAGGTCTACGGATGGAGTGCAACGAATATCAACAGATTCGCGCGCATGGAGCCACATTAACTCTACCTTCCCAGGCTTTGCGCGAGAGCCAAGGAATCTTCGGCTCGGTCTCGCCATGGATGGTGTGAACCCATTCGGTCTGCGCTCGACTTCTTACAGTGTGTGGCCTATAGTGCTTGTCAACTACAACATTCCTCCATGGCTTTCTACGAAGAAAGGACATCTCATCCTTAGCTTGCTCGTCCCGAGCCGCTACAAAGTAAAAAATATGGACGTGTATCTTCGTCCATTAGTTGATGAGCTTAAGATTTTGTGGGAGGAGGGGGTCACGGTGCAAGATATGAGCAGGCGCGATGATCGGCGGTCAGCCAACATTCGAGCCATTCTCATGTGGACGATGCATGACTTTCCGGGATTGGGAGAGTGCTCAGGTGAGCAGACCTTTGTTCTCGCCGGTAATATCTATATTTTATTTCATTCAATCAAGTATTCACTAGGTCGTGGATCGCCTTGCAGGTCTCGTTACCTCAGGTTATCATGCATGTCCATTGTGTGGGCCACAGTTAGACTCCCGAAGGTCACGAATCATGAAGAAGATGGTATATCAAGGACACACCGCTTTCTTGCCGGAGGATCATGAACTCAGGGAAGGTTTTCTTGGACGACCTCCAGCACGTATGAACGCTGCAAGCTGGTACGAGCTGAAAATGGTAAACCCGGATTCACATCCAAATGGAATGCGACGGTTCTCAGTTTTCTACGAGTTGCCATATTGGACCCACTTACAGGTCAACCACTTGTTGGATCCCATGCATATTTTCAAAAATGTGGGCAGCTTGCTATGGGACCACATCACAGGAAAGAGAGACACTATATGGTCACGAATGGATTTAAAGGAGGTAGGTAAGATGGAGGCGCTTTGGCCGCAGTCGAGTGCTGAAGGGGGAGTGCAGCTTCCTCGCACTCCCTGGGTTTTGTCTACCAAAGAAGAGCGCATTGTGAAGCAAGTAATCAAGTCTATCCGCACTCTGACGGGTATGATGCGTTCTCTCAGGTCCGCATTTTCTAAAGATGACCAGATTTCTGGGCTAAAATCCCATGATTGGCATAAGATATGTCAGGTTTGTGAATAGAATGGATTTTAATTAGCGTGGACATTTTAAAATTTGAAAAGTGATCATTATTCTTAATGCTTTCTCATTTGTGGCAGTTTGTCCTACCGATCGCGATCGCGGGATGCCTAACTCCAGAAATTCGCGGGGCCATTTACAAGCTGTCGACTTTGGTGCAATGGATCTCACAGAAAGAGATTAAGACGTCCTCTATTAAATCCGCAAGGCGGGGAGCAGTTGAGATGGTCTGTCTCTTTGAGAAATACCTGCCCACTAGCATGCTCACGATACAAGTTCACCTTCTTGTGCATCTTGTGGATGAAGTGGAGATTGCTGGACCTGTCCATACGCGATGGATGTTCTTCCTAGAGCGCTTCATGAAAACCCTGAAAGGCTTTGTGCGACAATGAGCTCGTCTGGAAGGTAGCATGGCGGAAGGTTGGTTGGTGTCAGAGGCGTTAGTGCATATCTCACAATGGCTACCAACGGTGGAACCAGACAATGAAATGCTATGGACGCTGAAGGACGATGACAGGCTGACTGGAGATGTGGTTATGTTATACCTTCAACTCCTCGAGGTGCGAGAGTATACGATCAAAGCGATGTTCCAGGCATAGATGAAGAAAATATGCAAATAGAGGGATCGAAATTACAAGGGGTGGAGGCCACCGCAAGCTTGGAGCCTGCATCGGCTAACAATGATGGAAATACAGAAGTCGTAGAATTTTTTGAGAACGAGACAGACTCATTATTTTGTGGTGACATGTCTATCGACCTTCCAGTGTATGCAGAGTTGTGTCAGGAGATTAACATGGGACCATAGAATACTTCATTCTTGGAGAATTGTATTACTCAATTCGTTGTTTAGATCTTCCATAAAGGTAGATAAGATATGCATTTTAAGAGGGATTTTTCAAAAATGATTTTATTAATGTGCTTTGTATAGTTTAAATTGATTATTCTAACATTATTTTCTATCTGTGCAGGTATCGACATTTTCAGGATGAGTCGAGGGATGAGCGATGAGGAGTTTCAGGAGATGATGGCACGTATGTCTCCAGATCAGCTCGCGAGATTCAGAGAGATAGCAGATCAGGAGCTGTCTCGTTCTTCGTCAGGGCGCTCTGCTAGATTAGCTTCGGCGCGATCAGATGCTTCAGCTTCGAGCAGACAATCTCGACGCTCGCGACTTGGGCCAGAGGGAGGGACTGCGACTGCAGGAGGATCAGGGGGGTGCTGCTGTGGAGACACGGACGCGGTGTCTCCGTCTCGTCGTTCAGCTGGAGCTCGGTCACCTCCAGGATTTGTCACACCTGTGGGGACGTCCACTCTAGTTACTCCGACTTTTGCGCAGCCGTCGGCAGATGTCACGCCTTTTGGTGGCACTCCTTTTGGTGGCACCCCCTCTAGTGGCACTCCTTTTGGTGGCACCCCTTTGTGTGGCACTCCGGGAGAGGGTACCCCCGTCGGTACACCGGATGTTCAGGGGTCTCCTAGATATGCCCAGGAGCGTGGACGGAGATGGGAGAGGGCCCATACAAGGCACACTCCTAGGGATTATGGATACCTAGTGGATGGCAGGTCAGGAGCCATCATCATGAATGATGAGGGGAGGAGGGTGATGGCTCGCATGAGGGAGTTATGCCAACAAGTTTTTCGGCACAACGTCCTGGATCATTGGAGGAACATACCGGAGGGGAGCAAGGAGTACATAGTAGCATCCTTGCACGAGGAGTTCCCGGTGCCAGCCGCAGTGGATAGATTCTCTATGGGCTGGATGATGGATTGCATGCGTGCATACATGTCACATAGACGATCCGACACACGCAAGGCAATCAAGAGTGAGGCTCCAAAGCCTGAGTGGTTAGATGCAGACGACTGGCACCGACTGAGGGAGGAGGCTACAAATTCGCCAGGACGTTGGAGTCAGCAGCGGGAGGCGGCGAGGGCACGAATCGAGGCCGGATCGGTACATCATCTTGGGAGTGGCGGCCACAGGACATATTTGGAGGACTTTGTAAGATTCTCTTTTGTTTTGCTTATTTGTTTTTTTGAGATATTCTTTGTACTGACAATCATGTTTCTAACAGTTAGCATTTTGTTTTCTTTGCAGCACTCCATTACAAATCGCGATCCGCAAGGCCTTGAGACTCGATATGCGGAGAGGCACGGTCTCAGATCATTGATCGACCGATTGTATAGACGCGGCGGCCCAGTAAGTCACTCATCTTTCTTGTCCGTAGTTACCATGAGATATTTGAATGCATTGTTGTATGGTGGATTGATATGTTGTTTCTTTTTCTGCAGAATCCGTTTGATGCTCCTTTACAGCGGGAAGAGCTTTCGGGGGACGACGATTTGTAGCTCGCCCTTGGATCCTTAGAGCTCACATACCTTTAGTTTTTAGTCGCCCGATCTATGTAGACATTTTCTATGTATTAGTGATATTGTTTTATGATTGTACCAATCGCATTTTATGCGATATCATGTATTTATTTCATCCATCAGTTTTATGATTTCAGTATACATTCTGTTTGTTTGCAAACGCTTTGTATGAAGCAGTGCAAAAACTATTTTGTATGGCTCTCATACAGCACACAGTGCTATATGTGGCAGGGCAGCTTGCTGCCCTGCCACAAAATTTTTTTTTTCTCTGTTACCGTTGCTATTTGCGTCGCAAATTTACTGCACGCGTCGCTATTGTCGTCGCTATCAGCGTCGCCAAATCTCTGTAACCGTCGCTATATGTGTCGCAAATTTCCATGGCGTCGTCAATAACGACGCTTTTTGCGACGACGGGGGCAAATTTTGTTGTTTGTATTTTCGTCGCTTTAAACGTCGCTATAAGGTCTATATCTTGTAGTGTATTTCCACTTTTGACAGTATCATACTGCACAAGATTTTCCAAGCCCATTAACTTGAAGATACCATTTCTTACAGACTAGATTGAAACCCAATCTTTTATTGAACTTTAGGTGCATGTTTGATATGGAATATCTTAGGTAGCAAGCATAGCTAATGCTTTAAGTGGAACAAAGGTTGGAAACTCAAGATTTGGACTTTACTTAGGACTACATTGGATGAGCATTATATACTCAAAAATACCATCCAGAGCTAGGAAGATTTGTAACCTTTAGTACACCACACTGAATGAGCATAATCTAGTTCATGGGGTGTGATCAAATTAATTTGATATGATGTGTCCAAATTTTCTAGTTGCATATTTTGAATGCCTACATCATGATCACCATCTATCATCAATGATTGCAAAGAATTATAATTCTCTCTACTGTGATGAGGTCTATTCTCTCACTATTGTCTCATTTTCTACATGAACATACTCAGCACATTGGCAATCACTACTTTGACTAGGCAGAGACTTAGTTAGAGCAGATTTAGTATCATTTAGCCACTTCTTATGTGCATTCTCCCTTACAAATCAAAGCAAACCTTGAAAACTACCACTCATCCAAAGCACATTAAATCCTCTGAAATCATATGCCCAAATTCTACATAATAAAAGTAATCCTCATATTTGAATGCTTTTGAAAACAAAACATTTTATTGGACATTATGTCATGGATATCAAAAAATCACTAAGCATAACTAGACAGCTTGATATATTTCAAATCATAATACTAGCTTACTTTGGTGATAAAGAAGATTCACAATCTACTCCTGGAAGGTTTTTCCATAGTTGTGTTGCATCCTCGGGTAAGTTACTCATGAATATATGTGTGCATCACGTGGGTTTAAAATAATGGATTTTTAAAATACCATTTTTATACATTTTTTACATATAGAAGGGTATAGTATAAAGGGACTATTTATATATTGAATAGAAAAGGGTTATGTTTTATTAAGAAAAAATTCATAGATAAGGATATTTATAAATAGGCATTGAACGCACGTGATGTAGAGGATATACATATACTAACTTCCTTGAGGTTGCATCATGCACACTATCTCCTACTCGTTTCACCTTCAAATTGTATGCATCAAAATTTTAGGGTTTTGCCACAGGGCTACAATGAGACTACAATTCATGATAGCATTGGACATGGTGCCATGGGGCATTGCTTCAGATGTTGGCCCTGCTCCTGCCGAGAAAACTATGTGATGCACAAATTGGATGCCGTAAGCGCACATAGTGAGCGTCAGAAGGTCCCCAAGAACAAAAGAACACTAATTTCTGCACACAAATCAATGTAGAATACTTGCACAACATGAATAAGAGACCAATTGGGTGCAATCTCCCCCCATGCCTTGTGTGAGCACTCCACAAAGCATGTATTTTATGTAGTAATCATCTTCAAGCTCAAATAATAGCCCAAATTACAAAATAGCACGCTTTTGGCTTTTTTAGTTTGTTTTTGTGCCAAATAGAGAATAAAGCTAATGGGTGCCCAAGAAGTCAGGCATACCCAATACAATGTCTGAATACAAATATCTAAATCGTGCGTCCATGCGCATACAAAAATAATAAATAAATATCAAACGCCTTGATAAATAGGCACGACAAAATATAGGCACCATGCCTAAGGTATGCGCCCATCAAAATATAGATGATAACTCGAATACACGCTATCCTCCAATGCTTTCCACCGTCACTGCTGCTATCTCTACACATAAACTGAAGCATTCACAATCCTTAGTAAAATAATACAATTAAATCGAAAAAAGTGAATACCTAGCAGTCTTCAGCTACATAAATAAATAAATTGGTTAGAAATCAGGTTAGAAATCAATCCTAACCTTAATTTATCACAAGTGCGCACTCTAAACTCATAAACATTTATTAATTTAAATATGTATTTTACGGAATCACCCGCTATGGAATCACCCATGTACACACTAAATTAACAAAACGCCCGAAAAGGATAGGTGTCCCCATCCACTTCTCGCACAAAGAATCCACTTTGTGTATGAGCCCCGGTAATCAAAGTTTACGGAATCCACCGTAAAACCTCACAGAATCCACCGTGGCACAAAATCCACCGTGAAATATGCCTCCTGGCATTATACCCCCGGGGTGGGATAGCAATTGTCCTCAATTGCTATTAGCTCAATGTGGAGTTAACAGAGTGGGGAAAGCATTTAAGTCTCTAGCGTGCATCCATTGGGCCTCTTCAACAGGATGGTTTTGTAAACTTGACCAAATATCTAGAATATCTACGGCCAGTTCTAGTGGTCATAAAGTCAGTATCTATAATAGCTTCAGGCTCAAGAATTTCAGTCTCTTCATCTAGCAAAGGTGGGTTTTCATAGACAGGGTGTACAAGTAATTGGCCTCTAAAGGGTCATAATAAACTAATATGAAAGGTGTTGTGAATTTTTCAATGTGGTGGTAGTTCTAGTTTAAATGCATTGTCATTGATTTTGTGTATGATCTTGAATGGTCCATAGAATCTAGGTGCTAATTTCACAACTGGATGTTTATCTACACTTTGTAATCTACGTTTCTCTATTCGTAACCAAACATAATCATCAACTTTGAAATTCATGGCATGTGTTTTCTTATTTGCTTGCTTTGTATATGATTGCTGGGCTTTGGCAATCATATCTTTAACTTCATCAAAAATAGTAGCGTGCATGTTAGCAATATCATCAGCAGTCTGAATTCTATTTGATAATGATGCAACAGGTGTAGACAATCTATAACCATAAATAACTTCAAATGGTACTTTCTTTGTAGTTGTATGTGGTGTATTGTTATATGCAAACTGAAGTAAGTGTAGATGTGTATCCCATGTGTGTGGTTTAGAAATAGTATAAGCACGTAAAAGATCTAAAATAGTACTGTTAGTAGCTTCTGTTTGTCCATTTGTTTCAGGATGAAATGCAGATGAAAAATCAATCTTTGTTCCTAAGTTAGCAAACAAAGTAATCCAAAAATTATTACAAAATCTAGAATTAGGATAAAAAATAATAAATTTTGGTAATCCATGATTAGTGAAAACAGTTTTCAAAAACAATTGAGCTGCTTGAGATGTAGTTAAAGTTTTCTTGGATGGAATGAAATATGCTTGTTTGCTAAACTTATCTACAACAATCCAAATCATATCATGATTAGCTTTAGTGTTAGGTAAACCAATAATAAAATCCATAGAAATATGTTCCCATGGTCGTGATGGAATAGATAAGGGCATCAGTAAACCATACTGTTTACCATGATGTCTTTTAACTCTTTGACAAACTAAACATTCAGAAACAAAGTTAGATATATCAGTGTCCATAAGTGGCCAATAAAAATCTTTAGTCAATGTACTCAAAGTAGATATAATACCTCTATGACCTTGATATGGAGGACAATGAATCTCATTCAAAACAAAAGATCTAAATGGAACTGTAACACATAATCTCTTTTCATAAAACATGAATCCATTATTGTAAGATAGTGAATCAATAGGAATCCAATTATTTACAACTAATTTATTCCAATCTGATTGAAAAGTAATATCCTGATGATAAGTATATTTCATAGAGATAAGGGAATCAAACGATACCACAGAAATATTATGAATTGTAGGTCTTCTACTTAAAGCGTCGGCTACTACAACATTCTCTTTTCGTGGTTGATATTGTATAAGGGGATGAAAACTCTGAATGAAAGCTGCCCATTTAATATGTCGGTCAGATATTTGAGGTTGACTAAGGAAATGTCTAATACTTTGTTGGTCAGTTTTAATCATAAATTCAGAACCCATTAAGTAACGTCTCCATTGATGTAAAGCTTGTACTACAGCTAGCAATTCTGTATCATATGTAGAATATTTAAGTTCAGATGGTTTCAGTTTAGCTAGAGTATGCTATAGGATGATTATCTTGCATAAGTATAGCTCCTATTCCAAATCCACTAGCATCAGTAACTACTAAAAAGAATGGTCTATTGAAATCAGATAGTTGTAATACAGGAGCATGGGTTAATGCATGTTTCAATAAATCAAAAGATTTTTGTTGATTATTAGTCCAGTTATACACAATACCTTTCTTTAAAAGTTTAGTTAAAGGCAAGGCAAGTAATAAAAAATTTCGCACAAACTTTCTGTAAAAACTAGCAAGACCTAGAAAAGAACGTAACTCATGCACATTTTTGGGTATGGGCCAATTTAAAATTGCTTCTATCTTTTTAGGGTCAACCTTAATACCTTATAATAAAACAATATGACCTAGATATTCAATTTCTGTTTGAAAGAATTCACTCTTTTCTAGATTAGCATACAATTGATTATCTTTCAACAACTTGAAAACTAAAGACAGATGTTCATAATGCTCATTCTCAGTTTTACTAAATACCAATATATCATCAATGAATACTATAACATAATGCTGATATTTTAGAAATATGCGATTCATCATTCGACTAAATGTAGCAGGTGCATTAGTTAGACCAAAAGGCATCACTAAAAATTCATAATTTCCAAATTGTGTTCTAAATGCAGTTTTGAATATATCAGATTTATCCAATCTCACTTAATGATAACCAAATTTAAGATCTATCTTACTGAGTATGGCAGAACCTTGTAGTTTATCCATAAGATCATTTACCCTAGGAATCGGATATCTATTCGTAACTGTAATTTTATTTAGGCCACGATAATCAATGCACATGCGATAAGTATTATTCTTCTTCTTTACTAATAATACAGGTGCGCCAAATGGAGAACTACTAGGTCTAATTAATCCTCTGTTTAACAATTCCTCTACTTGATTTTGAATTTCTTTCTGTTCAATTTGGTTATGTCTATATGGTGCTTTACATGGTGATTGTGTACCAGGAATTAAATCTATTTTGTGATCTTCAGGTCGTGAAGGTGGTAGTCCAGGTGGTAAATCATCGGCAAAACAATCTTTAAATTGAGTAAGAAATTGTTTATGCCTAGGATGCATATGTTTTTCTTTAGCTTGAAGTTCATTCACCCAAATTAAATAAGATTTGTTACTTTTACATAATGCACGTTTAGCTTGAGTATGAGTAAGCAGTGGAAAATTATTAAAAACGTGCATCCTTGAAAATAAATTTTAATTGAATGTGTGGAATAATCTATGTCAGGATTATACTGATGATGCCAAGGCATACCTAGGATAATATCACTAGACTGTAAAGGTATAACTAGGAAATTCCTTCGTTCAGTGTATTTACCAATTTTAATTTCTAAGTTATGCACCTCTTGTGTTTCATTATATCTTGTGCCTAGGAATGCTGCTTCAATGCGATAATGTATAGAAATAGTTTGTAAATTCAATTCTTTCACTAATTTTGCAGAAATAAAATCATGTGTGCTACCATCATCATGCAAAATAATCTTTTCTTTACCATACACTAAACATTTCATTGTCAACAAAGAATGTGGAGTTGGCATACCTGGCAAAGTATCTGAAGTAGTAGCAATGCCATCATCATCTTCTGTAAAGTCAAGCATTTCCTCACGTTCTTCATCTTTCATTGCTCCAAGATAATTGATATGGATAGGTAGTTTCTTCGATTGGCAATTGGCTGCTAGATGTCCAGGTTGATGGCATTTGTAACAAACTATTGGTTTGGCTTTAGATACATTGTTTGCAATGGCAGGAAGTCTAGGAATATTGGGATTTGGCTGTGAGGATGGCTTAGGGTTTTGATTGGTATTTGATGGCAAAGCAGGTGGTCGTATCCAAGACTTACGGATTGACGATGGAAGAAAATGACTTTGATTGAATCTTCTAAAATTTGAATTCAATTGCTTGGAACCATAGTTACCATTTGCTTGAAATTGTTGTGGACGCTTGTCTCTTCCTCGAATCTTGTCTTTAGTCTCATGAGCCAAAGAAATTGCATATTCAAGGGTTGTAGGCTTGAACATATCAACTTCAATATAGTAATGTCCAAGTAAGCCAGACATAAACTTGTGTTTTTGAGTCGCTTCAGGTACATCTTCGAGCATACCTAGTTGCAGTAGGGCATTCCAAAAACGTTCAGTGTATTAGGAAATAGGTTCATGTTCTCTTTGCTGTAGAAGATCCCATTTCTTTATGGCTTTTTCATGGAATTGAGAAGGAAGGAAATTTTGCAAAAACTTCTTTTGGAAACTCTCCCAGGTAGTGGGACGATCAATGCTTTGACCACCCTAGCTAGATCACCCTCTTTAGCACACGCCATGCCACCATCCCTACATATTTAATAACGTCAGGCCAATCTTATGAAGCCACTAGAGCACCAATAGATGGACTAAAATCCTCTCCTTAACCTTGATTTTTCAACAACTTTTTTGCTTGGTAATGGTCACTCCTCTTATACAATGTTAATTATTATCATCCCCCCTCTTCTTCATAGAGATGCCCTCTGATGTGGTCTCTTCACATACCTATTCGTGGCTTGACAATCATGAAGATTATTGTCTTTTTCATCCAGTGTTTTGATTCCCTTTCTTAATGTTCTAATTAAGGATAATGAGATCCCCTCATAGCTAGTGAAATTCCACCTTATACTTGCTCCTTTAGCTATAGTTGAACTATTATGTGTCATGCCTACCATCTTGAGGTTAGGCATCAAATCCCATTTGCACACCCTACCTTTTCAAAGAGAACACTCCCTCATCTTCTTTTAAGTATACCACCTTCCACCCAAGAACCTTCAAGCCCCTAGCCTCTCCTTGTAAGTCTATTTTCTTTTGGACGATCCATCCCTCTCATCTTGAAGAGTGCCCTACAATAGTTTACCTTGTATGAACGGTTTTTCCATAGTATATAGGGTCAGGAAAGGAATCAAAATCTAAAATATCACCAATCTCAAGATACGACCCTCTCTTTGCATGTCACGGCTTGTTCCTCATGTAGGTTTTCCCAATCTCTAGTTGAATCCCTGAAAAGCCACTACCATGAAGATGGGAGTCCCTAACCTGCCAAGACTCTATCATACTCTTGGCCTGTTGCAAATTTGATAAGGTCAAACATCAACGTACTTGATCTTAACCACAAAGTTCCTCTCGACACATGCAACTATGCATTTGTAAATGCAAGGATTTTGGCACCTAGGTGAAGGATGAGATTGAGAGTATTTTCTTTCTTGAGATTTGTGATGTGCTCAATATAAAAAATGACATAATGCGAGAGCATTAGACATTGTGTTAAGTTTTAGTCGGGTCTATACTCATTTATGGTGCCAGACGACAAAGTGTGGGACCTCAATAGGGCCAGTGATTGGTTAGAGATCTAAGTTAGAGATTCACCCTAGTGAGTATTGTGCCACACATTTGCAATAGACCAAATTTTTATAGTGGACACCTAGCATTATTACAAATATTAGGGTGATGCTCAAGGTTATATCCAAAACTACTAGAGTGATAGTGAATCTTAGTATGTGACATTATGGTCATTTGAATTCCTACTAAAGCCACCATATAGTCGTCTAATTCGCACCTTAGTTTTTTCCCAATATGAATGAGTATATAATGTGCACATAATAGTAGGGTTGTGTGAAAGAAGGTGTAACCTCTATGAGAGAGAAATAGATATGAAATATCATGTACATGGAAGGGTTGTGTAAAAGATGCTTGCCTAATAAGCCTCCTATTAGTAAGGAGCCTTGAACATGGGAGCGGAATTTGGTAACACACACAAACACAAATGAATTAAATGTGATTGAAAGTGTACTTTTCATGAACATAGAGGATGAGTTAAGAAACAAAGAGAAAAATTTAGTGTATGTTAATGCATGTATTATATTCAAAATCCATATAGGATAAATTGCATGTATGTGAAAGAAAGATTGAATAGCAAATAATACTTTTTCTCAAAGTTCTTGAAATGCTTTATGGTACCCACATAGGATTGATTCAACATTAGTGCTTCAATGTTAGGTTTGATTTTGTTTCTAGAATAGGTAACCGGATTGAAGAAGACATTCAAACATAAGCACAAATCCTAATGCCATACAAAAGCCACAAAATCTCTCTCTCTCTCTCTCTCTCTCTCTCTCTCTCTCTCTCTCTCTCTCTCTTCATGGGTTTAGCTACTCTTAGCATAAATTTACACAATTTGATATGCATAAGTAATATTTATCTTGTATAAGAATTGTTATCCTAACATAGGCTTATATAATCCAATGAAGTTATTAAAGGCCTTGAATATTAACCTCATAGTGATGTATTTTTGATAGTGCACTATTGATTTGAAGCATGCATTTCATTAGTTTATGGAAAATAGCTTTTTAGATCATGCCTTCAGCTCTTCTTTTATCTTAGACTACTTGCATTTGCATGATGAACTACCGAGATTGACTAATAGAGAAGCATGATAGTTTAGCATGCTTTAGCTTAACATGAAACTAATATAACACTATTTGGACATTACCTTTTTGTAATCAAAACTAAGGTTGATAATGGTTCTACATAACCATATTAGTTGTAAAATTTCTAGGCTTTCTTGGCACATAGTTATGCTTGCATATAGATGGCAAAGATATAAATATATCCTTAGTTTGTCAAAATTACAAAATAAATTGGACCAAGAAAATATAATAAAGAAACAATATCTTAGATTTGATTATATATAGATTGGAAATTTGATTAGGCTTACTATCATAAGGTTTTTCTATCTGAATGCAAAACCACTTCTACCTCAAAATGCTTCAAGAAGCAAGACTTGAGAGGAAACTATAGAAACTAAATATAAAAGAGCAAATTAAATCATGAGGTTGATGAGGAGAGACATAGATCTTTTGTAAAGGGTATACCACAAAACTTTTCATAAATTGTTATTAGAAGTGGTTAAATAATTCAAATGTATCAAAAATAAGAAGAAAGCATAATGGAATAACAAGGAAGCATGGCATAGCCTGTTGAGATATCGAGCTCCACTCGTGATATGCCAGGGTGACCGTTGTGCATTTATGTCACCGACGTGTCAGTTGCAGATGCGGTTGGTACACCGCCCATGAATAATAGCTACATGATAGCTATCCTTATCTACTCTAGTTCGTGGCTCAGTTAGTATGCCACCTTAGTTAGTTGAGTTTGGTTTGAGACCCATATATAGGGTTCTTCTATTTCTTTGTAAGAGAGTTCTTTTGGCTTACACAACTAAGAAGAGGAAAACTGTTTTCAGCCTCCACCCTTGTGTGTATTCCCCCATTGTGCAAGCAAGAAAGCTACAAGTGAGACTCCTTTCTTCTCTCCCACAATCTTGACATGGTATCAGAGCCTTGTTCATGGTAAGGAGCTCAAGAAAGCAAGCCAAGCTCGCGGTGTTCTGGTAAGAGGAGCAGTGCTGCTTTCATTTTCTGTTTTGGGAGCAGATCTCTGCAGGTAGCACAGCCGGAAATTGCAAGAGTGCATTGTCTCAGGTTGAGACGCCCTTCGCGGTGAAGCAAGAGGGCAGTATATGCTGCGGGGGAGGGCTTTTGCCCTTGGCGACCTTGTTTTTTTTTATTTGAGGCCATTTCGGGGCCTGTTTTGCAGACGGAAGATTTCTGCACGCACTCAGGAAAAGGCTCAGTTTTATGCTGTGCAGCCACTATTCTACAGGTCGGTGAAAAGTTACTGTAGAAATTGCATCGTATGCTTGTGCGCAGAGACATTAGGAGTTTCAGAATCATCCTTGGTTCCTGTTTATGCAAAATCGTCACTAGGAAGTGACTGTGTGGTCAAATACCACTTTCGCTAGTTTTGCAGATTTGCCCTTGTGAGGGTGAAGCTGAGTTTCTGCAGTGACAGAATTTTTTGCAGTGTTCTGTAATGGCGTCTGATTCTCTTTCACAGATTGTAACTGAAAAGCTTGACAAGAACAACTTCCAGGCATGGAAGTTTAGAATGACGAATTTCCTTATGGGAAAAGGATATTGGGAATTTGTTGCAGGAAATGAAGAAGAACCAGTTCTTCCTGATGTTCCCAATCAACAGCAAATGCAGGCATTCAAAGCATGGCATGAGAGAGCCAGGAAAGTTATGTACTGGCTGTCTATCAGCATTTCAGACTCTATGATTGTGCATATTCAGGATGCAAGTACGCCAAAGGAGGCATGGGATACTCTGTCAAAGATGTATAGCACAAATACACAAGCCAGGAAAATGCAGCTCAAGCAAGAGTTGCACAATGTGCAAAGAGAAAATATGAGCATCAATGACTACCACATGAAGGTGAAGAAGATTGCAGATGCACTTGCTTCCATTGGGTCGCCAGTGGAAGATGATGATTTAGTTTCTGTGACCTTGAATGGTCTAGGAAAGGATTATGTACAGTTTCGGACATCCATTTCAGTTCGTGAAAGATTTCCTGATTTTGAGGAGTTGATTGCTCTTCTAATTTCTGAGGAGCAGAGAAATGGTGGTGCATCTTCTTCAGGAGGAACTTCAAAAGAAGCTGTCTTCTACTCAAATGCTGGAAGAGGTAGAGGCAGAGGTAGACGAGGCCGATTTGGAGGCCGTGGTAGAAATCAGAATATGCAGCAAACTCAAGAAAACCAGTCCTATGGAGGAGGACGTGGTAACTCTAGAGGCAGGGGGAGCCAAAGAGGTCGTGGTGGATGGCAAAGAGGTCAAAATGCAAACAGTAATGTTGAATGCTACTACTGTGGTAAAATGGGTCATATGGCTAAAGACTGCTATAAAAAGCAGAATGACATCATGAATGGAAAACTGCAACAAGGGAATTATGCATCTTCTAGTAGACAGGGTGATGATAGAAATGAGCATTTGTTCATGGTGCAGCACATGAACAATTCTGTGACAAGTGCAGAAGAAAGCAATGATGTATGGTATGTTGACTCAGGTGCATCAAACCACATGACAGGTCATGCAGAATGGATGGAGGATGCAAGGAAAATGGAAAAACCAGGATTTGTGGAGACTGGTGATGATACTGCACATCCTATTGTGCAGATTGGAAAAATTCCTTTGTCTATGCAGGATGGGAAAAAGAAATACATGTCCAATGTATTTCATGTCCCGAATATCACCAAGAATCTGGTTTCTGTTGGTCAAATGGTTGAGCAGGGCTTGCAGGTCAGATTTAATCCTCATGGATGCTTTGTTGAGGATATGAAAAATAATGGTCGCTTGATAGCAAAAGGAAAGAAGAAGGGCAGAATGTTTACATTGGATGCAGACATGTCTGAATTGAGTGTAGCAATGTTTGCACATGGGACCGGTGTAGTTGCAGATATTGATATCTGGCATAAACGCATTGGTCATGTTAATGTACAGCGACTTAAATCAATGCAGGCCCAAAATATTGTTGCAGGATTGCCCAAATTCAAGGTTGCAGAAATGCATAAGGTATGTGAAGCCTGTCAGTTTGGAAAACAGGCAAGGAAACCATTTCCTAGACATGTTCAAGAGAGTAAGAAGCCATTGGAATTAATCCACTCTGATGTGTGGACTACTAAAGCTGCATCTCTTGGAGGTTGTCATTATTTTGTCACTTTTATTGATGACTATAGCAGAAAAGTTTGGGTGTATTTTATGAAAAAGAAAAGTGAAGTTTTTGGGCATTTCAAAACTCTTAAAGCTATGGTTGAAAAAGAAACAGGTCTGCAAATAAAATGCCTAAGGTCAGATGGAGGG
Organism: Lygodium microphyllum; assembly: GCF_053477565.2. Taxonomy (NCBI): domain Eukaryota; kingdom Viridiplantae; phylum Streptophyta; class Polypodiopsida; order Schizaeales; family Lygodiaceae; genus Lygodium; species Lygodium microphyllum. The sequence goes on along the minus strand of NC_141151.1, from coordinate 145,649,955 downwards.
GGAGAGTACCTCTCAAATGAGTTTGCAAGGTTCTTGCAGGAGCATGGCATAAAGCAGCAATATTCATGCAGTCATACCCCACAGCAAAATGGAATTGCAGAAAGAAAAAATAGACATATTGGAGAGGTATCTCGTGCCATGCTCAATGAAAAAGACCTGCCAGATTTTTATTGGGCTGAAGCAGTTGCTACAGCAGTCTACATAATGAACAGGACTCCCACTGCAGCAATACATGGAATGACTCCAGAGGAGAGGTATACTGGTAGGAAACCAGATATTTCTCATTTGAAAATTTTTGGTTGCATTGCCTATGTACACGTACCAGATGAGTTGAGATCCAAGTTGGATCCAAAAGCTGAGAAGTGCATCTTTATTGGTTACTCTCTGCAGCAAAAAGGGTATAGATGCTATAACCCTTCTACTCGTAAGTTTACAGTGAGCAGAGATGTTGTTTTTGATGAGATGAGTAGCTGGTATAAACCAGTAAATGTGATTGATGATGTAGATGCACAAAATGGTAATGCTGCACAGAATTCACAGCAGCAGTCACAAAATATTAGTGGACCTGGAGCGTCCTCTAGCAGTGGTTCACATTCTTCGCCATGGACAGGCAGATTGAGATCATGAGAATCTTCTCAAAGTAATGCAGATAGTGGTATGCAGGTATCACGAAAAGGAAAAGAGAAGGTTGATCAGCCCATGTTTGATGTGAATGCAGGTCACTCTTATGTGGATGGTGAATCCAGTGGCTCAGAACAGAGCATTGATGTTGAGTTGGGTATTCCTTCTATTGTTACACCTGGAGTAAGGAAGACCAGGGGTGTTTTGAGAACACCTAGGAGTGAACCCACTTTGCGCAGGTCTACCAGAGTTAGGTATCCTGTGGATAGGCTGAAATATGATGGATTTACAGCCATTCACTATGCATATATGGTCAAGGTGATACAGGAACCAGAACCCACTTCTTTTGAGCAAGCCATGGGAAAAGAAAAATGGGAGAAAGCCATGGATGAAGAAATGGATGCCTTGGAAGCAAATGCTACATGGGAACTGGTACCTTTGCCTAAAGGTAAGAATGCAATTGGCTGTAAGTGGGTTTATAAGGTGAAGCACAATGCAGATGGTTCTGTGAACAGATACAAGGCAAGATTAGTAGTCAAGGGGTATGCACAAACATATGGCATTGACTATGAAGAAACATTCAGTCCGGTTGCAAGGATGGCAACCGTAAGAGCAGTCATTGCTATGGCTGCATCAAAGGGATGGTCTTTACATCAGATGGATGTAAAGAATGCCTTCTTGCATGGTGATTTGCAAGAAGAGGTCTATATGGAGCAGCCACCAGGTTATGTGCATGATGTTCATCCTGAGTTTGTTTGCAGGTTGAAGAAAGCCTTGTATGGCTTGAAGCAAGCACCTAGAGCATGGTCTGACAAGATAGGATAGTATCTTGTCACTATTGGCTTTCAGATTTCCAAGGCAGATTTCTCACTTTATGTGAGAAAAACAGAGAAAGGTATTATGCTACTTGTCATTTATGTTGATGATTTGATTATGACAGGTGACAGTGATGAAGATATCCTTCATGTGAAAATGCTATTGAAGCAGAAGTTTGAGATGAAGGATTTGGGAGAGCTGCGTTATTTCTTGGGTATTGAGGTGATTAGATCACCAAGTGGGATACAGCTCTTGCAGAGGCAGTATGGATTGGACATGCTGTCCAAATATGGGATGACAGGCTGTAAGCCTATTTCAGTTCCTTTGGAGCAGAATGTGAAGCTGAGCGCAGATGCAGGTGAGCTTCTGGAAGACCCTACTATGTACAGACGCATAGTAGGAAGCTTGATTTATATGACTATTACCAGGCCAGATTTGAGCTATGCTGTTGGATTGGTAAGTCAATTTATGCAGGCTCCAAGGAAACCGCATTTGGATGCGGCTAGACGCATACTCAGGTATGTGAAGTCCACATTGCAGTATGGACTATTTTATGAGACTGGGGTTCAGATACAGTTGCATGGATACACTGATGCTGATTGGGCTGGTAGCATTTCTGATAGACGTTCTACCAATGGATATGTGTTCTCTTTTGGGAGTGCTGCAGTCACTTGGAGCAGCAAGAAACAGCCTACAATTGCCTTGTCGAGCACAGAGGCTGAGTACAGGGGTGCAGCAATGGCTGCATGTGAGGTAGCTTGGTTGCATAAGCTACTTTATGATATGCATGAGCCTACAGATGGGCCAGTTGTCATTTATTGTGACAACATGAGTAGTATACACTTGGCAAATAACCCAGTCTATCATGCTAGAACAAAGCACATTGAGGTGCATTATCACTATGTGCGAGAGAGGGTTTTACTAGGTCTTATTGATCTAGTTTATGTCAGCACAGAGGATCAGGTAGCTGACATATTCACGAAGGCATTGGGCGCAGAGAAGCTGCGCAAGTTCAGAAACCTGCTTGGTGTGCAGGAATTGGGATTGAGCTCGAGGGGGAGTGTTGAGATATCGAGCTCCACTCGTGATACGCCAGGGTGACCGTTGTGCATTTATGTCACTGACGTGTCAGTTGCAGATGCGGTTGGTACACCGCCCATGAATAATAGCTACATGATAGCTATCCTTATCTACTCTAGTTCGTGGCTCAGTTAGTATGCCACCTTAGTTAGTTGAGTTTGGTTTGAGACCCATATATAGGGTTCTTCTATTTCTTTGTAAGAGAGTTCTTTTGGCTTACACAACTAAGAAGAGGAAAACTGTTTTCAGCCTCCACCCTTGTGTGTATTCCCCCATTGTGCAAGCAAGAAAGCTACAAGTGAGACTCCTTCCTTCTCTCCCACAATCTTGACATAGCCACCCTTGCTAGTACCAATTATACAATAAAATTTAATGCACTTCAATAAGTGGAGAATCTCCCTAAAATATATAATAAAACTATAGTTTCACACATAGGTTCTAATTTAAATATGAACATTGAAACAATGTCTAGAGGTGTAATCATAGTATAAACTTCTATTTCTAATATGAATGCCAAAATAAGGTGTGGAGACTTCACCCTCCATGATAAAATATATTACTAGCAAAACTGCATGAATTAAGTGTTCATAGATGGTGTGCTTTTTGAACATTTGAGTCTTTGCTACAATAAAAAAGTAGTACTTAATATTCTCCAAGGTGTGGTGCACAACTCTCCCCCCATCCCCCCTAAAAACAGGAGTGCTAAGAAAGAGATATACACCCTTCTTACTCCTCAAGCACCACAAATTTCATTTTGACTAAACCAAATAAGAAATAATCATTTTCTTAATTTATACCCTATGTATGTAAACACCACATGCTAACAAAGTCATAAAATACTTTTAGTTAGAGTGCAATAAAGAATAAGCATTTTCTTAATCTGCACCCATGTGTGTGGACACCGCATGTTAAGAAAGTAGTGAGTTACTTTTGGATAGAGTGGACTAGTGTATGCAATCAAAACTCCTCTAGTTCTTTATTGATATATAATCCTTTAACTCAAAAAATTAATGAAGCTAAGAATTACTTTTGCAAAAGATGAGAAGAAATGCAGGAATTAATGTTGCACCAAATAGGCATTAAATGAATAAATTACATCACCCATGTAATTAGCAAGGGATCAAGTGATTGCTTAGTTTGAGCCTCCCGCTTCTATAATATGGTGGTTATTTCTATTGTTTAGTGCTAGGGAAAATAAGTCCATAACTATTTCTAGATATGGCTAGTTAACTAAGAATGGAGAGGGGGTGAGAGGTGTGTATGTATGTTTTTTTGTCAGGGGATAGGGAGGGGGGGTTGGATGTGTCCATTAAAAAATTGAGTTTATCTCCATATGATTTATTCCAATCTTACAAATTTTGAGATTGTGTCTACAAGCTAGATCTTAAATATGTAGTAGAAAGCTTGAATTTCCCATATTTTTACTTTAGAGATTTTGAGAGAAAATGGACAAATTTCTATATGTATGTATTTTCCCTATTGTTAGAATTGGGGAATGAAATTTTTTACATTCTCCTATATAGGAAATTCTCAAAGAACATAGAAACTCTCTCTAGTGACATATCATTCCCTACTATTACAATTAGAGAATCCCATTTTTTTATTCTCTAATATAGGGAATTTCATAAGAATGTAGGAAATTCTCCATATTGATGTACAATTCCCTATGATCACATATGGGGAATGTGATTCCCTTACCCTTGAGGATCTTCATGTCTTCAGAGAATAAGAAGTAAATCACAGAGAACATGTTGCAAATAAGATAAAGACATAGTAGATGATGGCGCCAACTGTAAGATCCTCAATATATCCAAATAAATCCATCATACATCAAGCATAGACATCCAGGATGATCAGATCCACAAAAATGTCACACCAAAGTGCCTCTTTAGGTCATGTTTTACAATTGCCTCAAAACTGCACTTGACGAGGCACTAAAATTCATAAGATAAATAAAGGCTACCTCACACATAAGACTGACATAACTAAGGTCCAACCATGCTAACGGTATAATACATGATCCATAAAGTGTGAGACCATGATCATGGCTAACATTTTTGTTACTCTATAAAGTGTTATTGGGTTTTGTCTTTTGAGACTCGTCTTGGGTCTCGTCCTCCTAAGTCTTGTCCTCTCTAATTTTTTCCTCTTTAATCTCATCCTCTTGGGCCTCATTCCACTTGTAGACCATATAAAGACAACCATATGTAGCACTCCAAATGTTCTATGCTACACTCATTCACGCACTGTTGGTTGGTGCTTCACTCTTTGCTCCAACTTGTTGTGACTATTCTCATGTGCTTACTTTGGGTTAACTCATGTGTGATCTCCATCATTATTGAGTTGATTTCCACTTGTAGCCTACTGCTGGGACGTGAAATGGGCCGGCACTGGCTATGGCACTAGCTGGACCTCATGCTCAAAGCAGACAAACACACCCTCACAGCCTCGTGGACGAGGAGCGTTTTTTTGCTCCTAAAGGACAAACTGTCATAAAGCCTAATCTATGCGTTTATAGTTTTATAGTTTTGTAGTCCAACCTTTTCCTTTCTATAAACTCCTCAGAGGGAGAACCCATATACATTGGCAATAAATACCACGATAATCACATACATGGGAGGCAGCCTCTCGGTAGAAACACCGCGGCCCCACTGCAGCTCTCCTATATCGCAGGGATTAGCCCCTTGATGTGCTACTCAACATATAAAACAAACGAACAAACTCCACTCTTTCATTTCGAAAGTACTCCAGGAGACACCATGTGTCCTTCCCAAATAATCCCACAAGAAACGAACGTCTATCCTATGGCTTAGGAGACCTTTCCACACTCGAGCGTAGGTCATTGTCATTGAAAACAGGTGTTATGCATCTAGTCATTTTATTCCGATACCATGGTTTCATGCACATGCAAAGTGAGTGATCCTAAAGTGCTCAAACATAATTTTAAATCAGAAATATGTGTGGTGTGCACACCAGGCTTTCCAATGTATCTACTAACTCGTTGCAGCGATGTAAGGATAGCATCGAGATAACACTCGTGCTACTATCCTCTTAATTAAAATACAAAACCCTCTATGTCATGATATGCATCAGAAAATCAGCAACAATCAACACGCAAATCACACCATTCAAACCTCCCAACCCCTTACGTTTAGGTATTGCTTTCGTTGCATAGGTGTAGAGATTCATTTCGTTATGTTTTGATATAGAAAAGCAATAAATCACAAACTTTGACAAGGAGATAGGGCAAATTGAGTCTAAAACTCATGCTTTGCCACTACCACACATCCACAAACAATCATTATATTTTTTCAAAGATGTATTTCTATTTTTTCCCTTATTTTCTCTATTTTCTTGATTTATTTGGAAATAAAATATGCTATTTTTTGGTTTTTCTTGTTCCAATCACTTTAACATACTAACATTCAATTTATCTTCCATTTTTCCCCCATGGAAACACCTTTTACCCACCCGAAACGAAAAAACTACCATTTTACCACTTAAAAACCGCATTTCGGGTTTACGGGAATTAAATAAAGCATGTTAATCATTGCAAAATCAGAATTTTCTGATAAAAAACAATTAATCATAATGAAACGAGCAAACAAACAAATATTCATCCAATAAGAACATAATTATCATCATAAACTATAAAAAATCCTTCATTTTCCTTCATAAAAATGGCTTTTTACGTAACCCGAGACGCCTTGAATGACTGCATAACCAGCAAACGGAGCCTTCATTGCTCTCAATCCAATGTTGTACTTCAATCTTTAGCATCTCCATCAATCTCCATCACCATTTCCTTCATTCACCTTCCCCGGTTCCTTCATCAAGATGGTACACATGAACAACCCATAGAGAAGAGAGAGAGGGAGGAGAGAGAAAGACTATAATCTGTTCTCTTCATCCGGACAGCCATTCCTCATGTGAAGACCGGCGATATCATCAGCCAAGAGGGAGAAATTGAGGGGTAATGTCTGTTACATGAGGTATTTGCAACCCCACATCATGATTGGGGGGGGATGATGGCGCATTTTTCGGCGCGTCTTCACACCATCTTCACATCCTTCTTCTCCACGTTTTTTGATAAAAAATGGATGGGGCGTTAAAATTCCCAAAGGGCACCCCCCCTTTGGTCCAAGTTGTGTCCACCCTTTCGTATCTTGGCCAATTTTTGGCCTCTTCCTCGTCCGGACTCCGTTTCGAGCTCTGAAAAATCCTGCGTGTCTGTCTCGGCATCCCACACTGACTGGCAACTCTTGGCATCCCATACGTCAGTCGAAAAAATTATAAAAAATCCACAAGTGTCGCTCGGGCGCCTTTTAAAAGCCGTCTTTCACTTGGTGCTTAAAATCGTCCTAGTTGCAGCCGCCGCCTTCGATGTCGAATAAATTTTCCCTAAATTCTGGATTTTTTGGCAAATTTTAGGCACATCCCGGGCTCAAAACTCCGCTCTCACCTACATAAAGGCAACCCTAGTTGGTATCCCATAGATTGTGTGCTACACTCATCGTTCACTCATTGTTAATCTATGCTTCACTCTTGTCCTGTGAGACCACCATCATTATTGAGTTGCTTTCCATTGGTCCTCACTAATCTTCTGTACACCTTACATTGTATTGTGACTACCTAAGTGCACGATCTTGTAATGTTGTAACATACACTCTCTTTTCTCAAGAGAGAAGCGTGCTATAACTAGAGAAGATAGAGGACTAGATCCCTCAAGAACCAACCAAGTATGAGCATAGCCCTTTCTTATAAATTTTCATTCGACCCATTCTTGAAGCTCCTCCTTAAAGAGTATTCTATCCATGAGAAATATAACTTAGCATTGACTAGGTGGGTAGAAAAGAACTCATTCATCACTTACATTTTCTATTTGGTTTAATGCTTTCATATTCAAGGAGGATATAAATGTTGTTAATGAAAATCCTTAATCGGCCAATCATATTTCTCAAAACAAAATTCAATGTTTGATGGCCATGTAGGGTGACCAAATTTTCATGCGGTCCTCAAATTAGCTTGTGGGGTTGCTAGTGAATGGACAGGAATTGGCATAGAAAGGAGAGAAAGGGATGGTGAAACAAGTGGAACAAGTAGTGCTTGCAGGATAGGTGGCACAATCACAGGATGAAGAGGAGCCTTCCAACTTATAGTGGGAGATGCCTTTTTGGCAGAAAGATCATCAATGGAATTGACTGATAAACATGACAGCAGCAGGTGAGTGGTCATGGTTATTAGCAAGAGCAGAGATAACTAAGGTTTCATCAAATATGACATGATAGATAAAGAAACAATTTTAGGTGTTAGGATCATAAAGGCGGACGTAGCCCTTTTAACACCATGTGGCTCCCCATATCCAACAGACAATAACACGGGTAGCATGAACTTGTAGTTTTTTGAAATCATCTAGAGGGAAAAAGGCATATCCTGGTGAGCTAAACACATGAAAGGAAGTGTAGTCAAGGAGACGATCAAACCATCGAGTGAATGGGAAGAATTGATGATTTTAGAATAGACTCTATTTTGTATAAAATAGGCGGTTGATACTGCTTCCTCCCAATAAGATGGAGGTAGCCCCCACAACAACAAGCTTACTCCTAGTTGAATCCATCAATGTATGATTACAGTGTTTAGCCAAACCATTTTGTTGAGTGGTAGGGGGGACAATAAACTGTTACTTAATACCGCGACTAAATATGTCTTCATAGCGACTAAAATTTTTGTATCATCCTCTTCTGCAAGTAGTGTCTCCTCATCATCATATCTGGCTCTAGACAGCATATCCACCACTGGATTATCCTTTCTTGCTATGTGTTTAAATTTTGAATTTAATGACTTGATGTATACAATCCATCTCAGCATAGCTATATCCGGAGTAGAGCAACTCGTAATCATACCTATCAATGGCAAACAATCTGTCTCTACCACAACTGGGGCTCCAATAAAGTATTCCTTGTCATATTTGACAGCCCTAACAATTCCTAGTAATTCCCTCTTGATTTGCAGATACCTCCTCTGTCTCTCGTTTAGGACTTTCACCCCAAACCGAAAAGCATACATGTTTCCATCTGCATCATCTTGACCCACAGCCCAACCTATGCCAATTGGACTAGTGTCAGCTGCCAATTGGACTAGTGTCAGCTCTGGCCGTAGATCCCTCGCCTTCCGAGTCCTGCACAAGAGGCTAACGTGACTCGGGATTGGATCTCGAGGCCCGCATACTAGTCTACGGGTAGAAACTTGGAATAGTGATCCCTGTGGATTGCTGGATAGCCTTCGCGCAGATTGTAGATAAGCCTACGGGTGGAATTCTTTGTATTTCAAAGATAATTATGATGACCTATTAATAAAGAACTTGTTTGATATTGTTTTTCTATGTCAAGTGATAAGATTACGTGAAGGAACCAATGCGTAATGGGTTAATTAAAAAACCTGGTTGTTACATGTCCAACTAATGTGTTAGATAATTAAATAACTAAAACAGCCCAAGGAAAGTGCGAAGGATGGGCCATGGGTCCGTCCTATGGATGGGTGGTCCCGGTTGGCCGGGAATTTTTCTCAAATCATGAGGAACAGCGGGATGATTGTCAAAGGACACGAACAACAAAAGGGTTGACCTAGAGTTATGTTTTAACCCGATTTATGCTGTTTTAGGGGAACGGAATGGAACTATGCCTTATGGCAGAGAGATTGAGCTTTGCATCCGTCTTGTTTCCCATTCTCCTTGAACCAAGTGCAGCGTGAATCCATCTCGGACCTGGCATTTCTGCGTAAAGTAGTTCGCTTGGGTCCGACGCTAGTTGCTATTAGGAAATGACCAATCATGAAAACCCTAATTTAGATCGATCCTAAGTGTGAACGGCACTAGTTGCTGTTAGGAAATGACCAATCAGGAAAACCCTAATAAGTGGGAACGTCCAGAATACTTCTGCTACAAGGCAGACGT
>NC_141151.1:145566119-145640386 GCF_053477565.2 Lygodium microphyllum | reverse complement strand
ATTTGGACTTTACTTAGGACTACATTGGATGAGCATTATATACTCAAAAATACCATCCAGAGCTAGGAAGATTTGTAACCTTTAGTACACCACACTGAATGAGCATAATCTAGTTCATGGGGTGTGATCAAATTAATTTGATATGATGTGTCCAAATTTTCTAGTTGCATATTTTGAATGCCTACATCATGATCACCATCTATCATCAATGATTGCAAAGAATTATAATTCTCTCTACTGTGATGAGGTCTATTCTCTCACTATTGTCTCATTTTCTACATGAACATACTCAGCACATTGGCAATCACTACTTTGACTAGGCAGAGACTTAGTTAGAGCAGATTTAGTATCATTTAGCCACTTCTTATGTGCATTCTCCCTTACAAATCAAAGCAAACCTTGAAAACTACCACTCATCCAAAGCACATTAAATCCTCTGAAATCATATGCCCAAATTCTACATAATAAAAGTAATCCTCATATTTGAATGCTTTTGAAAACAAAACATTTTATTGGACATTATGTCATGGATATCAAAAAATCACTAAGCATAACTAGACAGCTTGATATATTTCAAATCATAATACTAGCTTACTTTGGTGATAAAGAAGATTCACAATCTACTCCTGGAAGGTTTTTCCATAGTTGTGTTGCATCCTCGGGTAAGTTACTCATGAATATATGTGTGCATCACGTGGGTTTAAAATAATGGATTTTTAAAATACCATTTTTATACATTTTTTACATATAGAAGGGTATAGTATAAAGGGACTATTTATATATTGAATAGAAAAGGGTTATGTTTTATTAAGAAAAAATTCATAGATAAGGATATTTATAAATAGGCATTGAACGCACGTGATGTAGAGGATATACATATACTAACTTCCTTGAGGTTGCATCATGCACACTATCTCCTACTCGTTTCACCTTCAAATTGTATGCATCAAAATTTTAGGGTTTTGCCACAGGGCTACAATGAGACTACAATTCATGATAGCATTGGACATGGTGCCATGGGGCATTGCTTCAGATGTTGGCCCTGCTCCTGCCGAGAAAACTATGTGATGCACAAATTGGATGCCGTAAGCGCACATAGTGAGCGTCAGAAGGTCCCCAAGAACAAAAGAACACTAATTTCTGCACACAAATCAATGTAGAATACTTGCACAACATGAATAAGAGACCAATTGGGTGCAATCTCCCCCCATGCCTTGTGTGAGCACTCCACAAAGCATGTATTTTATGTAGTAATCATCTTCAAGCTCAAATAATAGCCCAAATTACAAAATAGCACGCTTTTGGCTTTTTTAGTTTGTTTTTGTGCCAAATAGAGAATAAAGCTAATGGGTGCCCAAGAAGTCAGGCATACCCAATACAATGTCTGAATACAAATATCTAAATCGTGCGTCCATGCGCATACAAAAATAATAAATAAATATCAAACGCCTTGATAAATAGGCACGACAAAATATAGGCACCATGCCTAAGGTATGCGCCCATCAAAATATAGATGATAACTCGAATACACGCTATCCTCCAATGCTTTCCACCGTCACTGCTGCTATCTCTACACATAAACTGAAGCATTCACAATCCTTAGTAAAATAATACAATTAAACCGAAAAAAGTGAATACCTAGCAGTCTTCAGCTACATAAATAAATAAATTGGTTAGAAATCAGGTTAGAAATCAATCCTAACCTTAATTTATCACAAGTGCGCACTCTAAACTCATAAACATTTATTAATTTAAATATGTATTTTACGGAATCACCCGCTATGGAATCACCCATGTACACACTAAATTAACAAAACGCCCGAAAAGGATAGGTGTCCCCATCCACTTCTCGCACAAAGAATCCACTTTGTGTATGAGCCCCGGTAATCAAAGTTTACGGAATCCACCGTAAAACCTCACAGAATCCACCGTGGCACAAAATCCACCGTGAAATATGCCTCCTGGCATTATACCCCCGGGGTGGGATAGCAATTGTCCTCAATTGCTATTAGCTCAATGTGGAGTTAACAGAGTGGGGAAAGCATTTAAGTCTCTAGCGTGCATCCATTGGGCCTCTTCAACAGGATGGTTTTGTAAACTTGACCAAATATCTAGAATATCTATGGCCAGTTCTAGTGGTCATAAAGTCAGTATCTATAATAGCTTCAGGCTCAAGAATTTCAGTCTCTTCATCTAGCAAAGGTGGGTTTTCATAGACAGGGTGTACAAGTAATTGGCCTCTAAAGGGTCATAATAAACTAATATGAAAGGTGTTGTGAATTTTTCAATGTGGTGGTAGTTCTAGTTTAAATTCATTGTCATTGATTTTGTGTATGATCTTGAATGGTCCATAGAATCTAGGTGCTAATTTCACAACTGGATGTTTATCTACACTTTGTAATCTACGTTTCTCTATTCGTAACCAAACATAATCATCAACTTTGAAATTCATGGCATGTGTTTTCTTATTTGCTTGCTTTGTATATGATTGCTGGGCTTTGGCAATCATATCTTTAACTTCATCAAAAATAGTAGCGTGCATGTTAGCAATATCATCAGCAGTCTGAATTCTATTTGATAATGATGCAACAGGTGTAGACAATCTATAACCATAAATAACTTCAAATGGTACTTTGTTTGTAGTTGTATGTGGTGTATTGTTATATGCAAACTGAAGTAAGTGTAGATGTGTATCCCATGTGTGTGGTTTAGAAATAGTATAAGCACGTAAAAGATCTAAAATAGTACTGTTAGTAGCTTCTGTTTGTCCATTTGTTTCAGGATGAAATGCAGATGAAAAATCAATCTTTGTTCCTAAGTTAGCAAACAAAGTAATCCAAAAATTATTACAAAATCTAGAATTAGGATAAAAAATAATAAATTTTGGTAATCCATGATTAGTGAAAACAGTTTTCAAAAACAATTGAGCTGCTTGAGATGTAGTTAAAGTTTTCTTGGATGGAATGAAATATGCTTGTTTGCTAAACTTATCTACAACAATCCAAATCATATCATGATTAGCTTTAGTGTTAGGTAAACCAATAATAAAATCCATAGAAATATGTTCCCATGGTCGTGATGGAATAGATAAGGGCATCAGTAAACCATACTGTTTACCATGATGTCTTTTAACTCTTTGACAAACTAAACATTCAGAAACAAAGTTAGATATATCAGTGTCCATAAGTGGCCAATAAAAATCTTTAGTCAATGTACTCAAAGTAGATATAATACCTCTATGACCTTGATATGGAGGACAATGAATCTCATTCAAAACAAAAGATCTAAATGGAACTGTAACACATAATCTCTTTTCATAAAACATGAATCCATTATTGTAAGATAGTGAATCAATAGGAATCCAATTATTTACAACTAATTTATTCCAATCTGATTGAAAAGTAATATCCTGATGATAAGTATATTTCATAGAGATAAGGGAATCAAACGATACCACAGAAATATTATGAATTGTAGGTCTTCTACTTAAAGCGTCGGCTACTACAACATTCTCTTTTCGTGGTTGATATTGTATAAGGGGATGAAAACTCTGAATGAAAGCTGCCCATTTAATATGTCGGTCAGATATTTGAGGTTGACTAAGGAAATGTCTAATACTTTGTTGGTCAGTTTTAATCATAAATTCAGAACCCATTAAGTAACGTCTCCATTGATGTAAAGCTTGTACTACAGCTAGCAATTCTGTATCATATGTAGAATATTTAAGTTCAGATGGTTTCAGTTTAGCTAGAGTATGCTATAGGATGATTATCTTGCATAAGTATAGCTCCTATTCCAAATCCACTAGCATCAGTAACTACTAAAAAGAATGGTCTATTGAAATCAGATAGTTGTAATACAGGAGCATGGGTTAATGCATGTTTCAATAAATCAAAAGATTTTTGTTGATTATTAGTCCAGTTATACACAATACCTTTCTTTAAAAGTTTAGTTAAAGGCAAGGCAAGTAATAAAAAATTTCGCACAAACTTTCTGTAAAAACTAGCAAGACCTAGAAAAGAACGTAACTCATGCACATTTTTGGGTATGGGCCAATTTAAAATTGCTTCTATCTTTTTAGGGTCAACCTTAATACCTTATAATAAAACAATATGACCTAGATATTCAATTTCTGTTTGAAAGAATTCACTCTTTTCTAGATTAGCATACAATTGATTATCTTTCAACAACTTGAAAACTAAAGACAGATGTTCATAATGCTCATTCTCAGTTTTACTAAATACCAATATATCATCAATGAATACTATAACATAATGCTGATATTTTAGAAATATGCGATTCATCATTCGACTAAATGTAGCAGGTGCATTAGTTAGACCAAAAGGCATCACTAAAAATTCATAATTTCCAAATTGTGTTCTAAATGCAGTTTTGAATATATCAGATTTATCCAATCTCACTTAATGATAACCAAATTTAAGATCTATCTTACTGAGTATGGCAGAACCTTGTAGTTTATCCATAAGATCATTTACCCTAGGAATCGGATATCTATTCGTAACTGTAATTTTATTTAGGCCACGATAATCAATGCACATGCGATAAGTATTATTCTTCTTCTTTACTAATAATACAGGTGCGCCAAATGGAGAACTACTAGGTCTAATTAATCCTCTGTTTAACAATTCCTCTACTTGATTTTGAATTTCTTTCTGTTCAATTTGGTTATGTCTATATGGTGCTTTACATGGTGATTGTGTACCAGGAATTAAATCTATTTTGTGATCTTCAGGTCGTGAAGGTGGTAGTCCAGGTGGTAAATCATCGGCAAAACAATCTTTAAATTGAGTAAGAAATTGTTTATGCCTAGGATGCATATGTTTTTCTTTAGCTTGAAGTTCATTCACCCAAATTAAATAAGATTTGTTACTTTTACATAATGCACGTTTAGCTTGAGTATGAGTAAGCAGTGGAAAATTATTAAAAACGTGCATCCTTGAAAATAAATTTTAATTGAATGTGTGGAATAATCTATGTCAGGATTATACTGATGATGCCAAGGCATACCTAGGATAATATCACTAGACTGTAAAGGTATAACTAGGAAATTCCTTCGTTCAGTGTATTTACCAATTTTAATTTCTAAGTTATGCACCTCTTGTGTTTCATTATATCTTGTGCCTAGGAATGCTGCTTCAATGCGATAATGTATAGAAATAGTTTGTAAATTCAATTCTTTCACTAATTTTGCAGAAATAAAATCATGTGTGCTACCATCATCATGCAAAATAATCTTTTCTTTACCATACACTAAACATTTCATTGTCAACAAAGAATGTGGAGTTGGCATACCTGGCAAAGTATCTGAAGTAGTAGCAATGCCATCATCATCTTCTGTAAAGTCAAGCATTTCCTCACGTTCTTCATCTTTCATTGCTCCAAGATAATTGATATGGATAGGTAGTTTCTTTGATTGGCAATTGGCTGCTAGATGTCCAGGTTGATGGCATTTGTAACAAACTATTGGTTTGGCTTTAGATACATTGTTTGCAATGGCAGGAAGTCTAGGAATATTGGGATTTGGCTGTGAGGATGGCTTAGGGTTTTGATTGGTATTTGATGGCAAAGCAGGTGGTCGTATCCAAGACTTACGGATTGACGATGGAAGAAAATGACTTTGATTGAATCTTCTAAAATTTGAATTCAATTGCTTGGAACCATAGTTACCATTTGCTTGAAATTGTTGTGGACGCTTGTCTCTTCCTCGAATCTTGTCTTTAGTCTCATGAGCCAAAGAAATTGCATATTCAAGGGTTGTAGGCTTGAACATATCAACTTCAATATAGTAATGTCCAAGTAAGCCAGACATAAACTTGTGTTTTTGAGTCGCTTCAGGTACATCTTCGAGCATACCTAGTTGCAGTAGGGCATTCCAAAAACGTTCAGTGTATTAGGAAATAGGTTCATGTTCTCTTTGCTGTAGAAGATCCCATTTCTTTATGGCTTTTTCATGGAATTGAGAAGGAAGGAAATTTTGCAAAAACTTCTTTTGGAAACTCTCCCAGGTAGTGGGACGATCAATGCTTTGACCACCCTAGCTAGATCACCCTCTTTAGCACACGCCATGCCACCATCCCTACATATTTAATAACGTCAGGCCAATCTTATGAAGCCACTAGAGCACCAATAGATGGACTAAAATCCTCTCCTTAACCTTGATTTTTCAACAACTTTTTTGCTTGGTAATGGTCACTCCTCTTATACAATGTTAATTATTATCATCCCCCCTCTTCTTCATAGAGATGCCCTCTGATGTGGTCTCTTCACATACCTATTCGTGGCTTGACAATCATGAAGATTATTGTCTTTTTCATCCAGTGTTTTGATTCCCTTTCTTAATGTTCTAATTAAGGATAATGAGATCCCCTCATAGCTAGTGAAATTCCACCTTATACTTGCTCCTTTAGCTATAGTTGAACTATTATGTGTCATGCCTACCATCTTGAGGTTAGGCATCAAATCCCATTTGCACACCCTACCTTTTCAAAGAGAACACTCCCTCATCTTCTTTTAAGTATACCACCTTCCACCCAAGAACCTTCAAGCCCCTAGCCTCTCCTTGTAAGTCTATTTTCTTTTGGACGATCCATCCCTCTCATCTTGAAGAGTGCCCTACAATAGTCTACCTTGTATGAACGGTTTTTCCATAGTATATAGGGTCAGGAAAGGAATCAAAATCTAAAATATCACCAATCTCAAGATACGACCCTCTCTTTGCATGTCACGGCTTGTTCCTCATGTAGGTTTTCCCAATCTCTAGTTGAATCCCTGAAAAGCCACTACCATGAAGATGGGAGTCCCTAACCTGCCAAGACTCTATCATACTCTTGGCCTGTTGCAAATTTGATAAGGTCAAACATCAACGTACTTGATCTTAACCACAAAGTTCCTCTCGACACATGCAACTATGCATTTGTAAATGCAAGGATTTTGGCACCTAGGTGAAGGATGAGATTGAGAGTATTTTCTTTCTTGAGATTTGTGATGTGCTCAATATAAAAAATGACATAATGCGAGAGCATTAGACATTGTGTTAAGTTTTAGTCGGGTCTATACTCATTTATGGTGCCAGACGACAAAGTGTGGGACCTCAATAGGGCCAGTGATTGGTTAGAGATCTAAGTTAGAGATTCACCCTAGTGAGTATTGTGCCACACATTTGCAATAGACCAAATTTTTATAGTGGACACCTAGCATTATTACAAATATTAGGGTGATGCTCAAGGTTATATCCAAAACTACTAGAGTGATAGTGAATCTTAGTATGTGACATTATGGTCATTTGAATTCCTACTAAAGCCACCATATAGTCGTCTAATTCGCACCTTAGTTTTTTCCCAATATGAATGAGTATATAATGTGCACATAATAGTAGGGTTGTGTGAAAGAAGGTGTAACCTCTATGAGAGAGAAATAGATATGAAATATCATGTACATGGAAGGGTTGTGTAAAAGATGCTTGCCTAATAAGCCTCCTATTAGTAAGGAGCCTTGAACATGGGAGCGGAATTTGGTAACACACACAAACACAAATGAATTAAATGTGATTGAAAGTGTACTTTTCATGAACATAGAGGATGAGTTAAGAAACAAAGAGAAAAATTTAGTGTACGTTAATGCATGTATTATATTCAAAATCCATATAGGATAAATTGCATGTATGTGAAAGAAAGATTGAATAGCAAATAATACTTTTTCTCAAAGTTCTTGAAATGCTTTATGGTACCCACATAGGATTGATTCAACATTAGTGCTTCAATGTTAGGTTTGATTTTGTTTCTAGAATAGGTAACCGGATTGAAGAAGACATTCAAACATAAGCACAAATCCTAATGCCATACAAAAGCCACAAAATCTCTCTCTCTCTCTCTCTCTCTCTCTCTCTCTCTCTCTCTCTCTCTCTCTTCATGGGTTTAGCTACTCTTAGCATAAATTTACACAATTTGATATGCATAAGTAATATTTATCTTGTATAAGAATTGTTATCCTAACATAGGCTTATATAATCCAATGAAGTTATTAAAGGCCTTGAATATTAACCTCATAGTGATGTATTTTTGATAGTGCACTATTGATTTGAAGCATGCATTTCATTAGTTTATGGAAAATAGCTTTTTAGATCATGCCTTCAGCTCTTCTTTTATCTTAGACTACTTGCATTTGCATGATGAACTACCGAGATTGACTAATAGAGAAGCATGATAGTTTAGCATGCTTTAGCTTAACATGAAACTAATATAACACTATTTGGACATTACCTTTTTGTAATCAAAACTAAGGTTGATAATGGTTCTACATAACCATATTAGTTGTAAAATTTCTAGGCTTTCTTGGCACATAGTTATGCTTGCATATAGATGGCAAAGATATAAATATATCCTTAGTTTGTCAAAATTACAAAATAAATTGGACCAAGAAAATATAATAAAGAAACAACATCTTAGATTTGATTATATATAGATTGGAAATTTGATTAGGCTTACTATCATAAGGTTTTTCTATCTGAATGCAAAACCACTTCTACCTCAAAATGCTTCAAGAAGCAAGACTTGAGAGGAAACTATAGAAACTAAATATAAAAGAGCAAATTAAATCATGAGGTTGATGAGGAGAGACATAGATCTTTTGTAAAGGGTATACCACAAAAATTTTCATAAATTGTTATTAGAAGTGGTTAAATAATTCAAATGTATCAAAAATAAGAAGAAAGCATAATGGAATAACAAGGAAGCATGGCATAGCCTGTTGAGATATCGAGCTCCACTCGTGATATGCCAGGGTGACCGTTGTGCATTTATGTCACCGACGTGTCAGTTGCAGATGCGGTTGGTACACCGCCCATGAATAATAGCTACATGATAGCTATCCTTATCTACTCTAGTTCGTGGCTCAGTTAGTATGCCACCTTAGTTAGTTGAGTTTGGTTTGAGACCCATATATAGGGTTCTTCTATTTCTTTGTAAGAGAGTTCTTTTGGCTTACACAACTAAGAAGAGGAAAACTGTTTTCAGCCTCCACCCTTGTGTGTATTCCCCCATTGTGCAAGCAAGAAAGCTACAAGTGAGACTCCTTTCTTCTCTCCCACAATCTTGACATGGTATCAGAGCCTTGTTCATGGTAAGGAGCTCAAGAAAGCAAGCCAAGCTCGCGGTGTTCTGGTAAGAGGAGCAGTGCTGCTTTCATTTTCTGTTTTGGGAGCAGATCTCTGCAGGTAGCACAGCCGGAAATTGCAAGAGTGCATTGTCTCAGGTTGAGACGCCCTTCGCGGTGAAGCAAGAGGGCAGTATATGCTGCGGGGGAGGGCTTTTGCCCTTGGCGACCTTGTTTTTTTTTATTTGAGGCCATTTCGGGGCCTGTTTTGCAGACGGAAGATTTCTGCACGCACTCAGGAAAAGGCTCAGTTTTATGCTGTGCAGCCACTATTCTACAGGTCGGTGAAAAGTTACTGTAGAAATTGCATCGTATGCTTGTGCGCAGAGACATTAGGAGTTTCAGAATCATCCTTGGTTCCTGTTTATGCAAAATCGTCACTAGGAAGTGACTGTGTGGTCAAATACCACTTTCGCTAGTTTTGCAGATTTGCCCTTGTGAGGGTGAAGCTGAGTTTCTGCAGTGACAGAATTTTTTGCAGTGTTCTGTAATGGCGTTTGATTCTCTTTCACAGATTGTAACTGAAAAGCTTGACAAGAACAACTTCCAGGCATGGAAGTTTAGAATGACGAATTTCCTTATGGGAAAAGGATATTGGGAATTTGTTGCAGGAAATGAAGAAGAACCAGTTCTTCCTGATGTTCCCAATCAACAGCAAATGCAGGCATTCAAAGCATGGCATGAGAGAGCCAGGAAAGTTATGTACTGGCTGTCTATCAGCATTTCAGACTCTATGATTGTGCATATTCAGGATGCAAGTACGCCAAAGGAGGCATGGGATACTCTGTCAAAGATGTATAGCACAAATACACAAGCCAGGAAAATGCAGCTCAAGCAAGAGTTGCACAATGTGCAAAGAGAAAATATGAGCATCAATGACTACCACATGAAGGTGAAGAAGATTGCAGATGCACTTGCTTCCATTGGGTCGCCAGTGGAAGATGATGATTTAGTTTCTGTGACCTTGAATGGTCTAGGAAAGGATTATGTACAGTTTCGGACATCCATTTCAGTTCGTGAAAGATTTCCTGATTTTGAGGAGTTGATTGCTCTTCTAATTTCTGAGGAGCAGAGAAATGGTGGTGCATCTTCTTCAGGAGGAACTTCAAAAGAAGCTGTCTTCTACTCAAATGCTGGAAGAGGTAGAGGCAGAGGTAGACGAGGCCGATTTGGAGGCCGTGGTAGAAATCAGAATATGCAGCAAACTCAAGAAAACCAGTCCTATGGAGGAGGACGTGGTAACTCTAGAGGCAGGGGGAGCCAAAGAGGTCGTGGTGGATGGCAAAGAGGTCAAAATGCAAACAGTAATGTTGAATGCTACTACTGTGGTAAAATGGGTCATATGGCTAAAGACTGCTATAAAAAGCAGAATGACATCATGAATGGAAAACTGCAACAAGGGAATTATGCATCTTCTAGTAGACAGGGTGATGATAGAAATGAGCATTTGTTCATGGTGCAGCACATGAACAATTCTGTGACAAGTGCAAAAGAAAGCAATGATGTATGGTATGTTGACTCAGGTGCATCAAACCACATGACAGGTCATGCAGAATGGATGGAGGATGCAAGGAAAATGGAAAAACCAGGATTTGTGGAGACTGGTGATGATACTGCACATCCTATTGTGCAGATTGGAAAAATTCCTTTGTCTATGCAGGATGGGAAAAAGAAATACCTGTCCAATGTATTTCATGTCCCGAATATCACCAAGAATCTGGTTTCTGTTGGTCAAATGGTTGAGCAGGGCTTGCAGGTCAGATTTAATCCTCATGGATGCTTTGTTGAGGATATGAAAAATAATGGTCGCTTGATAGCAAAAGGAAAGAAGAAGGGCAGAATGTTTACATTGGATGCAGACATGTCTGAATTGAGTGTAGCAATGTTTGCACATGGGACCGGTGTAGTTGCAGATATTGATATCTGGCATAAACGCATTGGTCATGTTAATGTACAGCGACTTAAATCAATGCAGGCCCAAAATATTGTTGCAGGATTGCCCAAATTCAAGGTTGCAGAAATGCATAAGGTATGTGAAGCCTGTCAGTTTGGAAAACAGGCAAGGAAACCATTTCCTAGACATGTTCAAGAGAGTAAGAAGCCATTGGAATTAATCCACTCTGATGTGTGGACTACTAAAGCTGCATCTCTTGGAGGTTGTCATTATTTTGTCACTTTTATTGATGACTATAGCAGAAAAGTTTGGGTGTATTTTATGAAAAAGAAAAGTGAAGTTTTTGGGCATTTCAAAACTCTTAAAGCTATGGTTGAAAAAGAAACAGGTCTGCAAATAAAATGCCTAAGGTCAGATGGAGGGGGAGAGTACCTCTCAAATGAGTTTGCAAGGTTCTTGCAGGAGCATGGCATAAAGCAGCAATATTCATGCAGTCATACCCCACAGCAAAATGGAATTGCAGAAAGAAAAAATAGACATATTGGAGAGGTATCTCGTGCCATGCTCAATGAAAAAGACCTGCCAGATTTTTATTGGGCTGAAGCAGTTGCTACAGCAGTCTACATAATGAACAGGACTCCCACTGCAGCAATACATGGAATGACTCCAGAGGAGAGGTATACTGGTAGGAAACCAGATATTTCTCATTTGAAAATTTTTGGTTGCATTGCCTATGTACACGTACCAGATGAGTTGAGATCCAAGTTGGATCCAAAAGCTGAGAAGTGCATCTTTATTGGTTACTCTCTGCAGCAAAAAGGGTATAGATGCTATAACCCTTCTACTCGTAAGTTTACAGTGAGCAGAGATGTTGTTTTTGATGAGATGAGTAGCTGGTATAAACCAGTAAATGTGATTGATGATGTAGATGCACAAAATGGTAATGCTGCACAGAATTCACAGCAGCAGTCACAAAATATTAGTGGACCTGGAGCGTCCTCTAGCAGTGGTTCACATTCTTCGCCATGGACAGGCAGATTGAGATCATGAGAATCTTCTCAAAGTAATGCAGATAGTGGTATGCAGGTATCACGAAAAGGAAAAGAGAAGGTTGATCAGCCCATGTTTGATGTGAATGCAGGTCACTCTTATGTGGATGGTGAATCCAGTGGCTCAGAACAGAGCATTGATGTTGAGTTGGGTATTCCTTCTATTGTTACACCTGGAGTAAGGAAGACCAGGGGTGTTTTGAGAACACCTAGGAGTGAACCCACTTTGCGCAGGTCTACCAGAGTTAGGTATCCTGTGGATAGGCTGAAATATGATGGATTTACAGCCATTCACTATGCATATATGGTCAAGGTGATACAGGAACCAGAACCCACTTCTTTTGAGCAAGCCATGGGAAAAGAAAAATGGGAGAAAGCCATGGATGAAGAAATGGATGCCTTGGAAGCAAATGCTACATGGGAACTGGTACCTTTGCCTAAAGGTAAGAATGCAATTGGCTGTAAGTGGGTTTATAAGGTGAAGCACAATGCAGATGGTTCTGTGAACAGATACAAGGCAAGATTAGTAGTCAAGGGGTATGCACAAACATATGGCATTGACTATGAAGAAACATTCAGTCCGGTTGCAAGGATGGCAACCGTAAGAGCAGTCATTGCTATGGCTGCATCAAAGGGATGGTCTTTACATCAGATGGATGTAAAGAATGCCTTCTTGCATGGTGATTTGCAAGAAGAGGTCTATATGGAGCAGCCACCAGGTTATGTGCATGATGTTCATCCTGAGTTTGTTTGCAGGTTGAAGAAAGCCTTGTATGGCTTGAAGCAAGCACCTAGAGCATGGTCTGACAAGATAGGATAGTATCTTGTCACTATTGGCTTTCAGATTTCCAAGGCAGATTTCTCACTTTATGTGAGAAAAACAGAGAAAGGTATTATGCTACTTGTCATTTATGTTGATGATTTGATTATGACAGGTGACAGTGATGAAGATATCCTTCATGTGAAAATGCTATTGAAGCAGAAGTTTGAGATGAAGGATTTGGGAGAGCTGCGTTATTTCTTGGGTATTGAGGTGATTAGATCACCAAGTGGGATACAGCTCTTGCAGAGGCAGTATGGATTGGACATGCTGTCCAAATATGGGATGACAGGCTGTAAGCCTATTTCAGTTCCTTTGGAGCAGAATGTGAAGCTGAGCGCAGATGCAGGTGAGCTTCTGGAAGACCCTACTATGTACAGACGCATAGTAGGAAGCTTGATTTATATGACTATTACCAGGCCAGATTTGAGCTATGCTGTTGGATTGGTAAGTCAATTTATGCAGGCTCCAAGGAAACCGCATTTGGATGCGGCTAGACGCATACTCAGGTATGTGAAGTCCACATTGCAGTATGGACTATTTTATGAGACTGGGGTTCAGATACAGTTGCATGGATACACTGATGCTGATTGGGCTGGTAGCATTTCTGATAGACGTTCTACCAATGGATATGTGTTCTCTTTTGGGAGTGCTGCAGTCACTTGGAGCAGCAAGAAACAGCCTACAATTGCCTTGTCGAGCACAGAGGCTGAGTACAGGGGTGCAGCAATGGCTGCATGTGAGGTAGCTTGGTTGCATAAGCTACTTTATGATATGCATGAGCCTACAGATGGGCCAGTTGTCATTTATTGTGACAACATGAGTAGTATACACTTGGCAAATAACCCAGTCTATCATGCTAGAACAAAGCACATTGAGGTGCATTATCACTATGTGCGAGAGAGGGTTTTACTAGGTCTTATTGATCTAGTTTATGTCAGCACAGAGGATCAGGTAGCTGACATATTCACGAAGGCATTGGGCGCAGAGAAGCTGCGCAAGTTCAGAAACCTGCTTGGTGTGCAGGAATTGGGATTGAGCTCGAGGGGGAGTGTTGAGATATCGAGCTCCACTCGTGATACGCCAGGGTGACCGTTGTGCATTTATGTCACTGACGTGTCAGTTGCAGATGCGGTTGGTACACCGCCCATGAATAATAGCTACATGATAGCTATCCTTATCTACTCTAGTTCGTGGCTCAGTTAGTATGCCACCTTAGTTAGTTGAGTTTGGTTTGAGACCCATATATAGGGTTCTTCTATTTCTTTGTAAGAGAGTTCTTTTGGCTTACACAACTAAGAAGAGGAAAACTGTTTTCAGCCTCCACCCTTGTGTGTATTCCCCCATTGTGCAAGCAAGAAAGCTACAAGTGAGACTCCTTCCTTCTCTCCCACAATCTTGACATAGCCACCCTTGCTAGTACCAATTATACAATAAAATTTAATGCACTTCAATAAGTGGAGAATCTCCCTAAAATATATAATAAAACTATAGTTTCACACATAGGTTCTAATTTAAATATGAACATTGAAACAATGTCTAGAGGTGTAATCATAGTATAAACTTCTATTTCTAATATGAATGCCAAAATAAGGTGTGGAGACTTCACCCTCCATGATAAAATATATTACTAGCAAAACTGCATGAATTAAGTGTTCATAGATGGTGTGCTTTTTGAACATTTGAGTCTTTGCTACAATAAAAAAGTAGTACTTAATATTCTCCAAGGTGTGGTGCACAACTCTCCCCCCATCCCCCCTAAAAACAGGAGTGCTAAGAAAGAGATATACACCCTTCTTACTCCTCAAGCACCACAAATTTCATTTTGACTAAACCAAATAAGAAATAATCATTTTCTTAATTTATACCCTATGTATGTAAACACCACATGCTAACAAAGTCATAAAATACTTTTAGTTAGAGTGCAATAAAGAATAAGCATTTTCTTAATCTGCACCCATGTGTGTGGACACCGCATGTTAAGAAAGTAGTGAGTTACTTTTGGATAGAGTGGACTAGTGTATGCAATCAAAACTCCTCTAGTTCTTTATTGATATATAATCCTTTAACTCAAAAAATTAATGAAGCTAAGAATTACTTTTGCAAAAGATGAGAAGAAATGCAGGAATTAATGTTGCACCAAATAGGCATTAAATGAATAAATTACATCACCCATGTAATTAGCAAGGGATCAAGTGATTGCTTAGTTTGAGCCTCCCGCTTCTATAATATGGTGGTTATTTCTATTGTTTAGTGCTAGGGAAAATAAGTCCATAACTATTTCTAGATATGGCTAGTTAACTAAGAATGGAGAGGGGGTGAGAGGTGTGTATGTATGTTTTTTTGTCAGGGGATAGGGAGGGGGGGTTGGATGTGTCCATTAAAAAATTGAGTTTATCTCCATATGATTTATTCCAATCTTACAAATTTTGAGATTGTGTCTACAAGCTAGATCTTAAATATGTAGTAGAAAGCTTGAATTTCCCATATTTTTACTTTAGAGATTTTGAGAGAAAATGGACAAATTTCTATATGTATGTATTTTCCCTATTGTTAGAATTGGGGAATGAAATTTTTTACATTCTCCTATATAGGAAATTCTCAAAGAACATAGAAACTCTCTCTAGTGACATATCATTCCCTACTATTACAATTAGAGAATCCCATTTTTTTATTCTCTAATATAGGGAATTTCATAAGAATGTAGGAAATTCTCCATATTGATGTACAATTCCCTATGATCACATATGGGGAATGTGATTCCCTTACCCTTGAGGATCTTCATGTCTTCAGAGAATAAGAAGTAAATCACAGAGAACATGTTGCAAATAAGATAAAGACATAGTAGATGATGGCGCCAACTGTAAGATCCTCAATATATCCAAATAAATCCATCATACATCAAGCATAGACATCCAGGATGATCAGATCCACAAAAATGTCACACCAAAGTGCCTCTTTAGGTCATGTTTTACAATTGCCTCAAAACTGCACTTGACGAGGCACTAAAATTCATAAGATAAATAAAGGCTACCTCACACATAAGACTGACATAACTAAGGTCCAACCATGCTAACGGTATAATACATGATCCATAAAGTGTGAGACCATGATCATGGCTAACATTTTTGTTACTCTATAAAGTGTTATTGGGTTTTGTCTTTTGAGACTCGTCTTGGGTCTCGTCCTCCTAAGTCTTGTCCTCTCTAATTTTTTCCTCTTTAATCTCATCCTCTTGGGCCTCATTCCACTTGTAGACCATATAAAGACAACCATATGTAGCACTCCAAATGTTCTATGCTACACTCATTCACGCACTGTTGGTTGGTGCTTCACTCTTTGCTCCAACTTGTTGTGACTATTCTCATGTGCTTACTTTGGGTTAACTCATGTGTGATCTCCATCATTATTGAGTTGATTTCCACTTGTAGCCTACTGCTGGGACGTGAAATGGGCCGGCACTGGCTATGGCACTAGCTGGACCTCATGCTCAAAGCAGACAAACACACCCTCACAGCCTCGTGGACGAGGAGCGTTTTTTTGCTCCTAAAGGACAAACTGTCATAAAGCCTAATCTATGCGTTTATAGTTTTATAGTTTTGTAGTCCAACCTTTTCCTTTCTATAAACTCCTCAGAGGGAGAACCCATATACATTGGCAATAAATACCACGATAATCACATACATGGGAGGCAGCCTCTCGGTAGAAACACCGCGGCCCCACTGCAGCTCTCCTATATCGCAGGGATTAGCCCCTTGATGTGCTACTCAACATATAAAACAAACGAACAAACTCCACTCTTTCATTTCGAAAGTACTCCAGGAGACACCATGTGTCCTTCCCAAATAATCCCACAAGAAACGAACGTCTATCCTATGGCTTAGGAGACCTTTCCACACTCGAGCGTAGGTCATTGTCATTGAAAACAGGTGTTATGCATCTAGTCATTTTATTCCGATACCATGGTTTCATGCACATGCAAAGTGAGTGATCCTAAAGTGCTCAAACATAATTTTAAATCAGAAATATGTGTGGTGTGCACACCAGGCTTTCCAATGTATCTACTAACTCGTTGCAGCGATGTAAGGATAGCATCGAGATAACACTCGTGCTACTATCCTCTTAATTAAAATACAAAACCCTCTATGTCATGATATGCATCAGAAAATCAGCAACAATCAACACGCAAATCACACCATTCAAACCTCCCAACCCCTTACGTTTAGGTATTGCTTTCGTTGCATAGGTGTAGAGATTCATTTCGTTATGTTTTGATATAGAAAAGCAATAAATCACAAACTTTGACAAGGAGATAGGGCAAATTGAGTCTAAAACTCATGCTTTGCCACTACCACACATCCACAAACAATCATTATATTTTTTCAAAGATGTATTTCTATTTTTTCCCTTATTTTCTCTATTTTCTTGATTTATTTGGAAATAAAATATGCTATTTTTTGGTTTTTCTTGTTCCAATCACTTTAACATACTAACATTCAATTTATCTTCCATTTTTCCCCCATGGAAACACCTTTTACCCACCCGAAACGAAAAAACTACCATTTTACCACTTAAAAACCGCATTTCGGGTTTACGGGAATTAAATAAAGCATGTTAATCATTGCAAAATCAGAATTTTCTGATAAAAAACAATTAATCATAATGAAACGAGCAAACAAACAAATATTCATCCAATAAGAACATAATTATCATCATAAACTATAAAAAATCCTTCATTTTCCTTCATAAAAATGGCTTTTTACGTAACCCGAGACGCCTTGAATGACTGCATAACCAGCAAACGGAGCCTTCATTGCTCTCAATCCAATGTTGTACTTCAATCTTTAGCATCTCCATCAATCTCCATCACCATTTCCTTCATTCACCTTCCCCGGTTCCTTCATCAAGATGGTACACATGAACAACCCATAGAGAAGAGAGAGAGGGAGGAGAGAGAAAGACTATAATCTGTTCTCTTCATCCGGACAGCCATTCCTCATGTGAAGACCGGCGATATCATCAGCCAAGAGGGAGAAATTGAGGGGTAATGTCTGTTACATGAGGTATTTGCAACCCCACATCATGATTGGGGGGGGATGATGGCGCATTTTTCGGCGCGTCTTCACACCATCTTCACATCCTTCTTCTCCACGTTTTTTGATAAAAAATGGATGGGGTGTTAAAATTCCCAAAGGGCACCCCCCCTTTGGTCCAAGTTGTGTCCACCCTTTCGTATCTTGGCCAATTTTTGGCCTCTTCCTCGTCCGGACTCCGTTTCGAGCTCTGAAAAATCCTGCGTGTCTGTCTCGGCATCCCACACTGACTGGCAACTCTTGGCATCCCATACGTCAGTCGAAAAAATTATAAAAAATCCACAAGTGTCGCTCGGGCGCCTTTTAAAAGCCGTCTTTCACTTGGTGCTTAAAATCGTCCTAGTTGCAGCCGCCGCCTTCGATGTCGAATAAATTTTCCCTAAATTCTGGATTTTTTGGCAAATTTTAGGCACATCCCGGGCTCAAAACTCCGCTCTCACCTACATAAAGGCAACCCTAGTTGGTATCCCATAGATTGTGTGCTACACTCATCGTTCACTCATTGTTAATCTATGCTTCACTCTTGTCCTGTGAGACCACCATCATTATTGAGTTGCTTTCCATTGGTCCTCACTAATCTTCTGTACACCTTACATTGTATTGTGACTACCTAAGTGCACGATCTTGTAATGTTGTAACATACACTCTCTTTTCTCAAGAGAGAAGCGTGCTATAACTAGAGAAGATAGAGGACTAGATCCCTCAAGAACCAACCAAGTATGAGCATAGCCCTTTCTTATAAATTTTCATTCGACCCATTCTTGAAGCTCCTCCTTAAAGAGTATTCTATCCATGAGAAATATAACTTAGCATTGACTAGGTGGGTAGAAAAGAACTCATTCATCACTTACATTTTCTATTTGGTTTAATGCTTTCATATTCAAGGAGGATATAAATGTTGTTAATGAAAATCCTTAATCGGCCAATCATATTTCTCAAAACAAAATTCAATGTTTGATGGCCATGTAGGGTGACCAAATTTTCATGCGGTCCTCAAATTAGCTTGTGGGGTTGCTAGTGAATGGACAGGAATTGGCATAGAAAGGAGAGAAAGGGATGGTGAAACAAGTGGAACAAGTAGTGCTTGCAGGATAGGTGGCACAATCACAGGATGAAGAGGAGCCTTCCAACTTATAGTGGGAGATGCCTTTTTGGCAGAAAGATCATCAATGGAATTGACTGATAAACATGACAGCAGCAGGTGAGTGGTCATGGTTATTAGCAAGAGCAGAGATAACTAAGGTTTCATCAAATATGACATGATAGATAAAGAAACAATTTTAGGTGTTAGGATCATAAAGGCGGACGTAGCCCTTTTAACACCATGTGGCTCCCCATATCCAACAGACAATAACACGGGTAGCATGAACTTGTAGTTTTTTGAAATCATCTAGAGGGAAAAAGGCATATCCTGGTGAGCTAAACACATGAAAGGAAGTGTAGTCAAGGAGACGATCAAACCATCGAGTGAATGGGAAGAATTGATGATTTTAGAATAGACTCTATTTTGTATAAAATAGGCGGTTGATACTGCTTCCTCCCAATAAGATGGAGGTAGCCCCCACAACAACAAGCTTACTCCTAGTTGAATCCATCAATGTATGATTACAGTGTTTAGCCAAACCATTTTGTTGAGTGGTAGGGGGGACAATAAACTGTTACTTAATACCGCGACTAAATATGTCTTCATAGCGACTAAAATTTTTGTATCATCCTCTTCTGCAAGTAGTGTCTCCTCATCATCATATCTGGCTCTAGACAGCATATCCACCACTGGATTATCCTTTCTTGCTATGTGTTTAAATTTTGAATTTAATGACTTGATGTATACAATCCATCTCAGCATAGCTATATCCGGAGTAGAGCAACTCGTAATCATACCTATCAATGGCAAACAATCTGTCTCTACCACAACTGGGGCTCCAATAAAGTATTCCTTGTCATATTTGACAGCCCTAACAATTCCTAGTAATTCCCTCTTGATTTGCAGATACCTCCTCTGTCTCTCGTTTAGGACTTTCACCCCAAACCGAAAAGCATACATGTTTCCATCTGCATCATCTTGACCCACAGCCCAACCTATGCCAATTGGACTAGTGTCAGCTGTCAATACAATAGGCCTTCTACAATTATAATCCACTTTCCTGAGACTAGGAGCAATCTGCAATAACTTCTTCAATTTCCGCATGGCTCTAGTGTGGCTCTTATCCCATTAAAATTTCTGCCCCTTTCGAAGCAGCTAATATAAACAATCTGCTATGTGTGCAAAATGGGGTATCCAAACCATGTAAAACACACAGGATGCAATGAATCTCCGTACCTCTGAAGTGGTAGAACAATACTCTGTAATCTTTCCTATAGCATCCACCTTCTCAGGTGAAGGTTTCCTGCCATAATACCCACACATATGTCCAACAATGATGACCTCATTTACTCCAAAAATAGATTTCTACCTTGATAGTGTCAAGTTCACTTCTTCTAAGCTGGCCAAAATCTTTTCACAAGCTAAAATATGATCAGCCACAAAGTATCTGCATCCCTGCTCATTTAGACTCTCATTCTTCTCTTCTTCTGCACACCCCTTAATGGGCACATCATCCAAGAAAGGCATGGTAAGCTGTGGTATGTACTCATGAAGGACCTTATGCATGGCATTCATCATATGCGCAACAGAATTAGTGGCACCTTCAGGCAAGGTACACATCCTGACAAGCCCAATAGGAGTTCTCATAGTGGTTATGTCCCTGCTTTTCAAGGCTAGCTAAAACTGATCATATCCCGAATACAAGTCACCTAAAGAATAGATGGCATGTCCAACAAATGCTTCTGCAAAGTCATCCACAACTGGACCTATACCAACATTCCTGATAGTAGCTCTGTTTACTGGCTGCATGTCTTGTATAAATCGGAGAGTACCATTCTTCTTTGGAACCGTAAACCACCTATTTGAGTATGGTGTAGATGATGTCTCTAGGATTCCCATCCTAATTTTCTCATTCTGTAACATTCCCGAATCTAAAACATGCATTCTTTATATGAATCTCCTCTTAGGAGGCCAAAAGGTTAAGATAATGGAATTTTTTTAAAAAATTAGTTATCCTTCTCTCCTCCACCAAGGTCCTTGTTGGAGTTCACAAGCGGTTGGACGCCATGCAATATGGTGCATGGAGGGAGGGAGGATCCCCTCCCCTCAGCTATATAAGCTGCTGTTGAGGAGTGGGAGAGGGCGAGATTGACGTCGAGTGTGTGAGGTAAAGCCAGGGAGGTGGTCGTCGGGAAGACAAAACCATCAGATTTCTGAATCGATGCCGTGAGCTGGGAGTCCAAGTCGACACTGTCGTAGAAGAGGAGAGGGCTATGAGAGAGGAAAAGTTCAAGGCCACGCTTGTTGTCGTGAAGGAGGGCCGTGTGATTGCTGTGAGGAGGGAGAGGCCGTGAGGATTCAGCATGGAAGCCGCCATTGAGAGTGGAGGGAAAAAGTCGTGCATGATTTGTTGTTGCTCGCCGCCCAGCACTATCCACTGCTGCCACCAGAAGTCATCACCTTCTCTCTCGCCATGTGGAGCTCCAAGACAAGCTCCTAGAAGCTTCAGAAGCTTCTTAGGAAGCTTCTCAAGCCTCCTAAGAAGCCCCCCCTTCATGTGGCTCTTTAAGCCCCCTTTCCCCCCCACATAAAATCCTCTCTTTAAGGTCTTATACACCCCTTCCTTCCCCCTTTTCCCCCCTTTTTCCCATCTTGTGCATCCTAAGCCTCCTAAGAAGCCCCCCCCCCCCTTCATGTGGCTCTTTAAGCCCCCTTTCCCTCCCTTTTGCCCACCTTGTGCATCCTATAACTAACCCCCTCGGGATCAAATTAAAAAAAAGCCTCATTCTCGTGGCTTTAATAAGCCTTACTCTCAAAAGGTTTTCCTACCCCCCCTTCCCGGGAATTAAACCCCATTCCCGTGGGTTTTCCCCCTCCCCCACGGAAATCCCTCTAGAAGGCCTTTTACACCCTTGCCCTTCTTTTCAATCTCTCAAAAATCCATTTAGTAACCCTTTTTCCGTGGAATCCTATCCGAGTCCTTTAAAAAGGCTCATTTTTCCCTTGGATTTCCTACAATCTCCCAATTAGCACAAGTGCTAAACCCCTTCTCGTGTAGACAATTAGCACCCTAGAGCTTCTAAGAAAGGAAGGAGAAATTAATAAGTTCCATTTCTAAGGTTCGTTCTCCAAGGACGGTGGAATCACAAAGGGAGTTCACGTTCGAAGAAGATCGGCCAACATCATAAATCTGCTCCAAGGTGGAAAGACCGAATTCGCGATGGCTCCTAAGAAAGTGACGAAGGAAATTCGGTATGGCAGCCTCTATACTATGCCAAACTCCCTTCTGCCACAAAGTGAATGAGGTAAGGGCACCACCTAGTCATGGAAGAGCGGACTAGGATGCTATGCAAGAGGGAGAGGAGATTGTGAGGCAGGAGAGGAAAACTAAGAGAGGGAGAGAGAGAGAACTACGAAAAAAATAGATGAATCAATAAACCTAAATGATGGAGAACCCTCGGAACATAACCAATATACACAATATGGACGCCAATATCATGGGCTTATTACATTGTAGAGCATACATAAGCTATAGTAAGGGAAGGAATTGCGTAAATTCATGAGGGAGAATGGGGAAGGCTCAATAGGGCTGAAGAAGGCCTCTTGGCTCTCTCTCTTCTTGCAAATTACAAATGAGAATGCCTCTTTATATAGGCCTTGAGGGTGTTTAGGGAGGAGGTTAAGATATAATAGGAATTAATACCACCAAAGCTGCATTAAGGCGGTTCCACCAATGTGGAAGCTCCATCTAGATGTTTTGTTGACAAAATTGTACTTAATCAAGCTTCATCATAGGTGAGTTGTCTCCATTCTCCCCCCATAGCTTGAGTCCAAAAGCTCTCCTATAAAAAAAATATAGAGAATCTTCATAAAATAAGATCATATCTAGCAATTATGGAGAGAGAGTAGTGAGAATTCATACATTACTACTATAATTAAGGATGGTTTGAGGGTGATTTAGGAGGGTAATTCTAATGTTTTTTTAGCTTGAGAGAGAGGAGAAGAGAGGGGAAAGGGTTGGGAGTCTAATGAATGATGTTTTATGGAAGTGTTAAGTGTGGGTGTGTATAAAATAGGGAGGTGGTCTCCACTGGAGTTGGAAAAAGTTAGCATCCACCATTTTGGCCATATCTCCGGACTCGTAGCTCCAAAAAATTATAAAAAAATACCAGCCAAAACTTTAGCTCACGCACTACAACTTTTATGTTGAAATGTTTTTTTGGATCAGAGTGGAAGTATTTTTAAAAAATCTTACAAAATCATGTGCTTGATTTTTCTTCCACTAATGCTTCCAAGAAGGGTCCCATTTGGTTGAATTATCATAAGGCTCTAAAGTCATGACATTATGAGCCTCACATGCCCATTGGATCAAAAAGCCCCCCCCAATGAGGTATTTATGCCTCTAGACACTCTTTGGTATCTTGAGCTAACCCCACCCTGATGTGATAGGGTTTTAAGCACCATCCATTTACGCTGGTCTTGTGAACTTTTCCCTCAATGTCTTGAAGTTTGTAGGAGCCATTGTTGAAATTTTTTTGTGACCCAAAACGGTCCCTCCCATCGATAGAGAAACTTGCCATCCTTTCTTTTATCAAAGCGATTGTCATATCGAAGCACTAAAGATCCCTCCTTGATGTTTTTATTTGTTAGCTTCTTGTTGAAATTTTCTCTACGCTTCTCAGCTTCCTGGGAGTAGTGGTTGATGGCTTCTTCATGATCCAATTGTAGCCTCTCTAGGTCCAGTAATCTTTGATGTAACTTCTCCTTTTGAGAGCCTACTATGCCACCTAATACCCAAAAGCTAGCTAATTTCGCCTCAATAGGCAAAGGAGCCTCTTGTCCATAAACTAGATGAAAAGGTGTGAACCCCCTAACATGGTTTTGAAGGAGGTTCTGTAAGCCCATAGAGCTCCACTAAGGTGCTTGTCCCAATCCTGGGGCCTTGAATGTACCTATTTGCTGATGATTTTACAAATCATTCCATTTACCTTTTCCACCAATCCATTGCATTGAGGGTAGTAAGGGGTAGAGTGTCGTCATTGAATATTTAGCTTTTGCATGAGTTCACTGACCACATTAGCTCTAAACCCTGGTCCTCTATCTGATAGTATTTCAAGAGGGGTACCAAACCTACAACAAATGTGGTCAAAGATAAATTTACTCACTTCCTTAGCAGTGATTCTTCTAGTTGGCATAGCCTTGGCCCATCTAGTCATGTAATCTACCCCCATGATAATATACTCTTTTCCTGATGGAGTGCGTGGTAGAGGCCCTATGGCATCAATTCCCCACTTCTCAAAGGGTCCATAGACCTTGATTGGGGTTTGGGGTTCTGCTATGAGCCGTCATGGTCCTGATTTCTGACATTCTTCACATGTTTGACACCAATATTTGACATCTCGGTGTAGATTGGGCCAAGTAAAGCCGGCTTGTAGAACCTTTCTACTTGTGATGTCGTGTGCAAAGTGGCCTCCACACACATCATCATGGAAAGCTTTTAATATTTCTTCGATTTCCCATTTTGAAGGCACTTTCCTAAGCATACTATCCTTACCAAGACAATACAAACTGTCATTTACCATGCGATATCTTGTAGCCTTCCGAGCTAGCCACTGTCTTTCTCCCTTAGTCAGGTGTTTGGGAGCTTCTCCTTGTTCTAAGAGATGTAGAATATCTTCTAAGTCTTCCTTGCCTTGTCGAAGTGGGGGTTTGATAGCCACTGCTCCCACCATTGACTCATTTAGCTTTGATGATGCTAGATGTCCGGCATCTTTGTTCTGGTCCCTTGGCACATGATGTACTTGTGCCTCTCTAAATCTTCTCATAAGAGATTTGGCCTCTCTCATTTTACTAGAGAGGTTTGTATTTTTGCATGCCCATGTACCTTGCATCTGCCTTACCAATAGCATGGAGTCTCCAAAAGCATTCAATCTCTCCATTGAATTACTAAGACACCAACAAAGACCATGAATTAAAGCTTGATATTCTGCCTCATTGTTAGAGTGGACACCTTCCAAGATGATTCCTTCACAATAGATTTTCTCTCCTAAAGGAGAGAAAACAATGATGCCTGTGACTGCCTTATCCTTAGTTCTCTTGTATGGACCATCAAAGTAGAGGCTATAAGCATCTACAAGAGTTTTTATGGATGGGGGTGGTGGAAGGTTCTTTCTTTTCACCATGAGATTTTTCTCATAGCACCTATTTGTCAAAATATCAGCCAAGCATGCCCGAGTTGTTTTTTCAACCTGCACAATATAGTCAAACTCTTAAAGTCGGACCACCCACTTTGCTATTTTGTCAAAGATTTCCATATGTTGTAGTGCATAGGGAAACATATCCTCCACAGTGATGATCACAAACCTCTTTGGAAGTAAATATGGCCGAAATTTGGTTACTGCAAACATGAGGGCCAACACTAGTTGTTCCATGGAGGTGTAAGCCTTCTCTGAGGCTTTCATGAGGCAGCTGGCAAAATACACAGGCCTCATGAAGGATGTTTTTGGATCTTTTTGTAGGAGAGCAGCACCAATGGCCTCTTCTCCCACACTAGGGTTTACAAAGAATGTTTCTTCCCAACAAGGCTGGAGGATTATAGGAAGTGACCCCAACATTTTCTTTATCTCCTTAAAATGTCCTTCACTTTGTTCACTCCATACAAGTGTTTCTTGGTGTGTCAGTTGCTGCAGGGGATATATGGCCTGAGAGAGTAAGTGTATAAATCTACCCAAATATCTTAGCTTTTGTAAGAAGGAGACCAATTGTTTGATGGAGGTTGGGGAAGGTAGAGCTAGCAATGTTTCTACCTTATTTGGATCTACCTCAATTCCTTCAATTGACACTACATGCCCTAGTAGTGTAACCTTGCTTTCCCAATGTGACATTTATCCTTATTTATTTGTCCACCCAACCTAGCTAAGCGAGTAAATCCTTCATCAACCTTGCGTAGATGTATGTTCCTTGAGCTGTAAATACAAAAGTCATCTATGAAAACCCTTATGGACTTACCAAAGTAAGGTTGGAAAACCATATTCATGAATCGTTGAAAGATTTTTGGGACATTTGTGAGACCAAAGGGCATGACCCGAAAGGCAAAACAACCCCATGGTGTGATGAAAGTGGTCTTCTTTTGATCCTCCTCTGCAATGCGAATCTGGAAGTAGCCAGAGTAGCCATCACACACTGTATACCGCTCATGTCCCGCTACTTCATTCAAGATTTCATCCTGAAATGGGAGAGAGAAGTGGTCCCTCTTTGTTGCAGCATTTAGTGTCTTGTAATCTATGCATACTCGCCACTTAACATTTTTCTTTGGCCTCACTACTACTGGGGAGACCCATTCTGAATCTTCCTTGGGTATATGAATCCTGCATTCAAGAGTCTCTTCACCTCCATCAACAGTGCATCTTGTTGCACAACTCCCAATCTTCTCAATCTTTGTACTACACGTTTGCTTCCTTCTTTGATTTGGATGTGATGCTTCACTGCAGTGACACCTGTAATGTGAGTATAATCAGAAATAAACAATGATGCATGCTTCTTGAGAACATTCACATAACCCTCCCTTTTTTCATCCTTTATATCCTTGGATATCATCTTCTCTAGGCTAGCATCCCACACATCTTCTCCTTGGATTCTTGGGTTGCCTTCTGATGAGGTAGGTTCCTTTAAGGTGACGCCCATAACTTTGAGAGTGGTATCACTCTCTCCACTTGAACTCTCTTCCTCTTCTATTGATGAGGAACATCCACTTGAGCTCCACTCGTCGGCAGACATTTCTAGTTCAAGGTTCTCTTGACGCCCACTCTTCAAGTTGTAAACCACCTTTTGATCGTGGCCACCCACTTTACATGGCCTCAACTCCAGATCTCCTATTTTCCAATCTTGCCTAGCTCCGATGCCCATAAGCCAAGGTCTCCCTAGGATGAGGGGATATCCTTCTCCCTTTACTGGCATCACATAAACATCCACTGCTGCAATGATTCCAAAAATAGAAACTCTCAAAGCTTTCACTACACCCACACATGTGACTGCATCATTGTTGGCCATATTTGCCCTGAAGGTTGAGGATTCCATTACTTCTAAACCTAATTGATGCATAAGCTTTTCTGTCATGACACAAACCTCTGCTCCACTATCGATGTATGTTTTTCGAATCCGTTGACCTTTAATTTGAGCCTCCACTATAGGCACTATATCTTTGAGTCCATATGCCTTGATTACACTAACCATTTTACCTTGCCTTGCCCTTGTGCTAACCATTTTTTACCATTGTCGTCGTAGCTTTGGAGAGACATGAAGTAGTTGTGGCCAAGTAATTTTTGGCCCTTGGGAGCTCATATCTGCTACCAGATCATAAGGTTGTGTCCGAGAACCCAAAGGGAAGTCGGAGATATCAATTTTAGACCTAGATCGAGTCTTTCTCTTCTTCCCTTCATCTCTAGGTGCCCGTGATGTACTTGCCTCATTGGTTGCTTCCTTGCTTGTGTAATATTTCCGTTTGAATAAAAATATTACTAGACCAACCTCCCGCATACCGTAAATTCGTGAAAAGATTATCTCCATTTCCGGTAGTTGACTTATGACCGTACGCAAAGGAGTACTCCGCATTGGTCAACCGGGACCGAGGATCAAAAACCGCATCACCTACGGGGAAACATCATCTTGGTAGGAGGCCAAAGGGATAATGGATGGATATATGGTTTTTTAATTTCTTTATAAAAATTATTAGCCTTCTTTCCCCCCAGCCAAAGGCCGTCTTGGAGTGAAGGGAGTGAGGCGCGGATGACTAAGCTCGTCTCGCTAGAGCTCGTACAAGGGGTGAATCCATGCAGGATGCCGCGTGGGGGGAGGGAGGATCCCCTCCCCTCACCTATATAAATCATGTCGAGTGATCGTGAGGGGGCAGAAAGAGCAACATCGCTGCCAATGTGCCGTGATGCACCGTGTGGAGGGAGGAGTTGCTACATGAGCTGTCAGTCGCCATGCTGCATCACAGGAAGGTAGGAGGGAGGCTCCATACGTCGTCGCCGCATTGAAAAAGTGAGCCGCCACCAGCCGCTGGGCTTGCCGCTTTTGCTGCCACTCTCCGCCACGGGCTATCACGCCACCACCAACCTCTGCCAAATCCCCCTGAACGGCATCATCGGTCTCCATGCCGCCACGTATTTGTCAGAAGCTGTTAGAAGCTTCTTAAAAGCTTCTAAGGGGGCTCTCTAAGCCCCCTTTTCCATTACAACTTTCACAAGCCTTTATACCCCTCCCCCATTTTCTAACCCCCTTCCCATGGATTCCCCATAAAGCCCATTTTACCCCCACGGGTTCCTTTTAAACCCCTTTTCCATTGTAACACCCACAAGCCCCCTAGCCCGGGCTTTGAAGAGAAGAAGGAGAAGCCTATAAGCCCCTTCCACCAATCACCCACAAGCCCATTCCTAGCCTCAGAATTTTGAAGAGAAGAAGAAGAAGCTTATAAAACTCCCTTCCCGCGAGACCCATTGTAAGAGCCTTTCTGCAAATAGGCTTAAAAGCCCACAAGCCATCCGTAAACCCATTCCTAGCCACCACCCCGGTTTCTTCCTAAGAAGCTCATAAAGCCCCTTTTTCCGCAAGCACCATTCATCTGAAGTCCCACGAAGGAATTTCCTATGTACGATGGGGAAAGGCAAAGATCATAAGGCTGCATACCAAGATGAGTAAAATTGGTAGACCGCGAAGGCAAACCACAAGCCGAAATCATGCCTACGATGGCCCTAAAAAGTCACAAGGCGCGCTAGCGCGTCAGCGGGAGGATCTTCTCCTAGTATTTACGTGGATATTTCCCGGAGTCCACAAGTCTAGGATTTATCTATTTGGATTCCACACAAAAGTTTTGAATTAGTCACGATAACTTCATGGATTAGTAAGTACCCATGCATATTCGAATTCACCTAGTCAAGTTAAATGCAATTGGAAAATGAATTGGCTATTTGAACAATTGACTAGGATTAGCTCAAAATATGAAAATTGGTCATTGGTACGTTCAATGGAATGAATGAAAAGAACATAAGGTGTCTATGCATTTTTAGGACCTTACCAATAAGTTTCCTTTTGTGCATTCAAAAGTGACGAGCCTAGGTCAACTATTGCCTCATTACAAGGTTGAAATTATTGAGGTACACCTTTTTTACTAGGCATGGAAAGATTAATGGCATGTCACATTTTTAGATAAATCTTCTTGGTAATGATTCATTAAGGAAGTCGTTATCACCCGTAGGAAATAGCAAAGCATGGGAATAATTCTAAGGGCTGCATTAAATAGGTTAACTCTAGCTTCAATTGGCATAAATCTCATTTAACTACATGTAGTTAGGAAAGGATTGCATGTTGCACACTCATCGCACGTAAGAATTTCATTCATTCAGTGTACGAATATTTCTTTCAGAAATGTAGTTAGGGAAAGGCTGCACGGTTCATTCTAACATAAAACCCTAAAAGCTTAGTAGCATGAATCGTGAATCCAGGTTCTAGTAGGATCAATGGAAGTTATGTGAATTTTAGCAGGTGCTTGGTCTTAACAAGAGTAGTTAGGGATTGCGAATCTAGAGGAAATGAATCACGTGCTTACGTGAGTTATGATGTAATGCAACTAGTTTTTCCCCTCTTAGATCAAGAATATCTTTAGGAATAGTTCGTCCTTATCATAAGACAAGTAAATGGGTTTACCCAAAACACCTAAACCGCAAAGGACTCATTTAGGATGGTTAAATGGATACAATATACTCCAAGTGCTAGCTAGGGTCTAGCACATTAAGGACTTGACCTAGTTTCACGCATCTGTTACCAAGACGAACCCTTAAACCAAAGGTCCTACCCACATTCACGGAATGTAGGGCACAATTGGACGCTCATGCATAAAACAATCTAAGGTTTCTACCCTAAGGATCACTCGTTCAAATGATGAAACTCAGATTGAGTTGGAATTCCTAGGACCGAACGTTGTTGGCCTAGTGTAATTAGGAATGGGTTGGGTAAGAAGACACCCTAAACCCTGCTTCTCGGCTGGAGATAATTCCGTGACCAGAAAATGCCATTCAATGGGTAAAATGATCCCATGGAATAGATGCGACACTTGTGCAAAAAGTTGCAACGTCGCATAGACTTGTGATTTGTTCACAAGAGAGTTTTGCCATTTCTTGAAATGAGGTTGGCAAGTTCTTGCGCAAATTTAACTTGCAATAGGATGAATAATCATCCTGTTACATCACCTTTCTTGGGGAATAATTTCCAAGTAAAGGGAAGTTAGGTATTTGCTTGGAAGCAAATGATCAATCAATAAATTGCAACGACATGGTCGCCAGGATTTACTGTTAATAAAACCTAAGGTATTGGTTAAGTTGGGTTAACAGGGTATGGCCCTAACCCAAGGACAATAGGGTGAACAAACAAACCCTTGGGGATCTTGCCAAGTCGCAATTGATCCCGGATCTAATGCTAGATGCATTCGGAGAGAAGGATTCACTCCTTAGAAATTGGCCAAATAAACGACCACTGGAATTGATTGTGCTTGTAACAGTTTAGAAAGCATTGTTTGCATTGTTTGCTCAAGGAACTAAAGGATGAAAAGATATCTAAAGCTTCAAGTTGAAGGCCTGAAGGGAGAGGCAGCTTCAGTTACCCCCGACTGCCTGCCTAACCCTAACCAAGGGGGTTGTTGACCGCACCGGGAACGTGGACCGAACCCGCCGCGAGAGGACTTTCCGTTGAGTTCTACTTGGAGCAGGAGGACGCTTGGGTGCCAGGGGGGATCTGGCCGTAAATCCCTCGCCTTCCGGATCCTGCACAAGGGGCTAATGTGACTCGGGATTGGATCTCGAGGCCTGCATACTAGTTGACGGGCGGAAGCTTGGAATAGTGATCCCTGGAGATTACTAGTTATCCTTCGGGTAGATTATGGACAAGCCTACGGGCGGAACTCCTTGTATTTTGAAGATAAAATGATCAAATGTTAAAAGAACTTGCTTGATGTTGTTTTTCTATGTCACGTGATAAGATTACGTGAAGGAACCAGTGCTTAACAAGGTTAATTAAAGAAGCTGATTGTTATATGTCAAATTAATGTGTTAGATAATTACATAACTAAAACAAACCGAGGAAAGTGCGGAGGATGGGCCATGGGTCCGTCTTACGGTTGGGTGGTCCCGGTTAGCCGGGAACTTTTCTCAAAAATCTCGAAGAACAGCGGAATGATCATCATCATCAAAACGAATAACGAGAACGATGACCTAAAGTTATGTCTTACCCGATTTACGCTGTTTTAGGGGAATGGAATGGGACTATGCCTTATGGCAGAGAGGTTGAGCTTTGCATCCCTCTCGTTTCCCATTCTCCTTGAACCAAGTGCAGCGTGAATCCGCTTCGGACTTGGCATTTCTGTGTAAAGTAGTTCGCTCGAGTCTGACACTAGTTGCTGTTAGCTAATGACCAAACAAGAAAACCCTAATTCCGATCGATCCTAAGTGGGAAACGGCCAGGATACTTCTGCTACGTGGCAGACGCTGAAAGACCTAGATCACAAAACCCGTAACATTCCTCGGGAGTGCCGGGTGGAGTTTTCTAGACATCCTTTCCGATGGACTGCTAAGACGTGTCCTGAATGATACTAGGGGACACGTTACAGTTGGTATCAGAGCGAACCAACAGAAGACTTGTTTTTAACAAATTTTAATAAGAAAAATTAAAGCAAATGTTACTGTCCCAAATATTTTCTTACTTTCAATGCTGTCTTGCAGAATTATGAAGCATGGAACAGGTTCTTAGTGTTCCGAGTCATGTTTATGACCTCGATGCATTCCACGAATTATCGACAAAGGGTTGAGATGATGAACATCCTAGACTGCATTTACAATCCATCGCCTGTGTACATGGAACAGAGATGGATGGGTGTTTCAGGGATCTATTACATAACTGCCTATCGACCTGCGTACCTTCAAATTAACTTGAAGAGAATCAAGTGGATGGAGGATTTGAAGATCGTGAAGCTGTTCATCTTTGTTGAGGCTCACGCAAACGCAACCCTACAGGTCGGGGGTCGAAGGGTTAACCAGAATAAGTATGTGTATGGGGAAGTAATTCAAAGAATCCCTGCCGATCGAATCAAGGTTTTGGGACATCATGAGAAGAATGGATATCAAAGGAAAAGATACCCTAATCTTCCAATGAACTATCGATTCCTGAAAATCGATGACCCCAATCCGTATTACTACTCAGTTCCTGTACCTGAATGCAACAACATCTTATTCTCCTCGAATTAATGTATTAACTTGTTCCATCACCCCAAGAAATAATTGTAAGGGCTATGGTGATATAAATGGAATAAATTTTTGTTAAAAATCAACGATTGTCTTGACTGTGAATATTGATAGAGAAGTAAAGTGATTTGGTCACTTGGCTAAAGGAATACGCGAATGTAGTTCCTGAAGAGTTAACAGAACTCCCGCTTCAAAGAGAAGTAGATCATGAGATCAAGCTAGTAATAGTAGATGTGCCAATTGCGAAGAGACCCTATAGAATGTCTATACCGGAAGCAATTGAGCTGAAAGGAACAACTCAAGCAACTGCTAGATCAGGGCTACATCCATCCTAGCAGTTCACCTTGGGAAGCACCAGTACTGTTCCGGAAAAAGAAAGATGGAACACTTCGACTATGTATTGATTACAGTGGGTTGAATCAATCAACAATCAAGAACAAGTATCATATTCCTAGAATAGATGAGCTTCTTGATAGTCTTCAGGGTGCCAAGAACTTCTCCAAGATTATCTTAGGTCTGGTTACTATCAGATAAGAATCAAGGAAGAAGATACCCCAAAGACAACCTTCAACACTAGATGTGGACACTTTAAGTTCTAGTTATGTCATTAGGGCTTACGAATGCGCCTGCCAACCTCAATAGGTTAATGCAGGATATCTTTAGACCATATCTTGATAATTTCGTGCTCGTTTTCTTTGATGACACTCTAGTCTTTTCCAAACAGGAAGAAGGTCATGAACCCCAACTTTGGATTTTCCTTGAGACAATGAGGTCTCATAAGCTATATGCAAAAATGAAGAAGTGTGCATTCTTCAAACATCAGACTGAATATCTGGGATTCATAGTATCATCAGAAGGAATATCATTAGACCCAGCCAAGGTCAGAGATGTGCTTGAATGGCCAATATCAACAACTGTCAAAGAAATACGCAGCTTTCTTGGATTGACAAGATGGTATAGGGTCTTCATAAAAAACTATGCTTTGATTACAGCACCTTTGACAGACTTACTGAAAAAGCAAACGTCCATTGCATGGTCAACTACCAAACAAACTAGCTTTGATAGATTGAAGCAAAGTTTGGTATCAGCACTGATCCTAAAACTTCTAGACCACAATAAGGAGCTCGAGATAGTAACTGATGCTAGCATTCTTGGGGTGTGTACTTATGCAGGAAGGTCATCCAGTAGCATACTCTTCAAGGAAATTGAAGAGTCATGGAAAGAATTATGCCACGCATGATCTGGAATTACTAGCTATCATCCATGCTCTAAAGCTTTGGAGACACTACCTGTTGGGTAACAAGTTTACACTAGTGACTGACCATAAGAGTCTCAAATGGATTTTTTTTCCCAGAACGAGCTCAACTTGAGGCAAACGTCGATGGATGGAAGTATCGAAGGAATATGATTTTGAAATCAAGTACCGACCAGGGAAGGAGAATGTAGTTGCCGATGCACTCAGTCGCAAGGTATTCCTTAATTCTCTAA
Organism: Lygodium microphyllum; assembly: GCF_053477565.2. Lineage (NCBI taxonomy): Eukaryota > Viridiplantae > Streptophyta > Polypodiopsida > Schizaeales > Lygodiaceae > Lygodium > Lygodium microphyllum. The sequence goes on along the minus strand of NC_141151.1, from coordinate 145,606,498 downwards.
TCTTGCAAAAATCCATCAATAGCTAGATCTCTAGCTACAAAGGTGTCCATGCCAAACAACCCAATACTTGGGCTAGCTAGAGAAGAAGCATGCCACGATCTAGCCTATCAAAAGATGCTAAGAGAAATCTCTATCAAGGATCACGACCAAAAGCTACATGCTAAGTATCATGAATTATCTGTCAATAGTGGACTTGTCTACTATAGAATGAGAGCATGTATACCGGCAAGCCAGTCACTTAAGCAGAAGATATTATGCGAAGCTCATGATTTCCCTTTCTCAGGACATCCTGGCTATGCCAAGACTCTCAATGCAGTTAGGAAGAGCTACTATCGGGAGAGTCTTAAAAGTGGCATTTTCAAATATGTCACTGAGTGTTTGTCTTGACAACGTATCAAAGCCGAACATGTCATGATGCCAGAGAAACTACAACCGCTTGACATTTCCCAAATGAGATGGAAATTCATCAGTGAGGATTCTTGTTGTAGGCCTACCCCAAGCCCTGGGAGGATACAACTCTATCATGGTTGTGGTTGACATGTTTGCTAAGGTTGCACCTTTTTCCTATAAAGACAAAACTATAAAGCCTCAAACATTGCAAGGTTGTTTATCAAGGAGATATTCAAGCTACATGGGCTACCCAGAAGAATCATTAGTAATCGTGATTCTCTCTTCACATCACACTTCTGGAGAGCTATCTTTGAAGCCATTGGGACTCAACTCTGTTTTAATACAGCTTACCATCCCCAAACTGATGACCAAACGGAGCAAATAAATCAAGTCATCAAGGATATGCTTAGGGCATACTGCTGTTGTAAACCAAAAAGGTGGATTCGATACTTGCCTTTGGTTGAATTTGCCTACAATGCTTCTTACCAACAAAGCATTCAGATAACCCTTTTCCAAGCATTGTATGGTCATGACTATTAAAGTCCCCTAAACTTCTCAGATCCAACCTTGAGGGTTGAAGCTTCTAGGCAGATGTTGGAAGAGATGGATGGCCAAGTGAAGTCAATAAGATAGGACATCCAAGCCACCAAGGATAGACAGAAGGCATACGTGGACCTGAAGAATCAAGATAGAATCTTTGAGGAAGGAGACATGGTCTTCATTCATGTACGCCCAAAGAAGAGCTCCCTATCCTTAGGAGATTGCAAGAAGCTAAGTCCAAGGTAATGTGGACCATACAAGATCCTCAAGTGCTTAAGACCTAATGCGTATAGACTGCAACTCCCTGAGAACCTAAAGGTTCATAATGTATTCCATATCAGCCTACTGAAGAAGTATGTACCTAATCCTAGCCATGTACTTGATGACCAACAAATTGTAATGCCTAGCCAAGTCCTTGAGCTACAGTCTGACAGGATTTAGATGTTAGGGAGAGACAAATGAGATCTAGAACCTTGAAGGAATGCCTCGTCTAGTGGAAAGATTATCCCGAAGAGGATGCCACTTGGGTGGACGAAAGCACTCTTGACCATCAAAATCCCCAGTTCATCTCGAGATGAGGACATCTCGATTCCTCCAAGGGGGAGAGAATGCAATATTTCCATTTGAATAAAAATATTACTAGACCAACCTCCCGCACACCGTAAATTCGTGAAAAGATTATCTCCATTTCTGGTAGTTGACTTATAACCGTACGCAAAGGAGTACTCCGCATTGGTCAACCGGGACCGAGGATCAAAAATCGCATCACCTACGGGGAAACATCCTCTTGGTAGGAGGCCAAAGGGATAATGGATGGATATATGGTTTTTTAATTTCTTTATAAAAATTATTAGCCTTCTTTCCCCCCAGCCGAAGGCCATCTTGGAGTGAAGGGAGTGAGGCGCGGATGACTAAGCTCCTCTCACTCGAGCTCGTACAAGGGGTGAACCCATGTAGGATGCCGCGTGGGGGGAGGGAGGATCCCCTCCCCTCACCTATATAAATCATGTGGAGTGATCGTGAGGGGGCAGAAAGAGCGACATCACTGCCAATGTTCCGTGATGCACCGTGTGGAGGGAGGAGTTGCTACATGAGCTGCCAGTTGCCATGCTGCATCAGAGGAAGGTAGGAGGGAGGCTCCATACGTCGTCGCCGCGTTGAAAAAGTGAGCTGCCACCAGCCGCTGGGCTTGCTGCTTCTGCTGTCACTCTCCGCCACGGGCTTTCATGCCACCACCAACCTCTGCCAAATCCCCCTGAACAGCATCGTCGGTCTCCATGCCGCCACGTAATTGTCAGAAGCTGTTAGAAGCTTCTTAAAAGCTTCTAGGGGGGATCTCTAAGCCCCCTTTTCCATTACAACTTTCACAAGCCTTTATACCCCTCCCCCGTTTTCTAACCCCCTTCCCATGGATTCCCCATAAAGCCCATTTTACCCCCACGGGTTCCTTTTAAACCCCTTTTCCATTGTAACACCCACAAGCCCCCTAGCCCGGGCTTTGAAGAGAAGAAGGAGAAGCCTATAAGCCCCTTCCACCAATCACCCACAAGCCCATTCCTAGCCTCAGAATTTTGAAGAGAAGAAGAAGAAGCTTATAAAGCTCCCTTCCCGCGAGACCCATCGTAAGAGCCTTTCCGCAAATAGGCTTCAAAGCCCACAAGCCATCCGTAAACCCATTCCTAGCCACCACCCCGGTTTCTTCCTAAGAAGCTCATAAAGCCCCTTTTTCCGCAAGCACCATTCATCTGAAGTCCCGCGAAGGAATTTCCTATGTACGATGGGGAAAGGCAAAGATCATAAGGCTGCATACCAAGATGAGTAAAATTGGTAGACCGCGAAGGCAAACCACAAGCCGAAATCATGCCTACGATGGCCCTAAAAAGTCATAAGGCGCGCCAGCGCGCCAGCGGGAGGATCTTCTCCTAGTATTTACGTGGATATTTCCCGGAGTCCACAAGTCCAGGTTTTATCTATTTGGATTCCACACAAAAGTTTTGAATTAGTCACGATAACTTCATGGATTAGGAAGCACCCATGCATGTTCGAATTCACCTAGTCAAGTTAAATGCAATTGGAAAATGAATTGGATATTTGAACAATTTACTAGGATTAGCTCAAAATATGAAAATTGGTCATTGGTACGTTCAATGGAATGAATGAAAAGAACATAAGGTGTCTATGCATTTTTAGGATCTTACCAATAAGTTTCCTTTTATGCATTCAAAAGTGACGAGCCTAGGTCAACTGTTGCCTCATTACAAGGTTGAAATTATTGAGGTATACCTTTTTTACTAGGCATGGAAAGATTAATGGCATGTCACATTTTTAGATAAATCTTCTTGGTAATGATTCATTAAGGAAGTCGTTATCACCTGTAGGAAATAGCAAAGCATGGGAATAATTCTAAGGGCTGCATTAAATAGGTTAACTCTAGCTTCAATTGGCATAAATCTCATTTAACTACGTGTAGTTAGGAAAGGATTGCATGTTGCACACTCATCGCACGTAAGAATTTCATTCATTCAGTGTACGAATATTTCTTTCAGAAATGTAGTTAGGGAAAGGCTGCACGGTTCATTTTAACATAAAACCCTAAAAGCTTAGTAGCATGAATCGTGAATCCATGTCGTAGTAGGATCAATGGAAGTTATGTGAATTTTAGCAGGTGCTTGGTCTTAACAAGAGTAGTTAGGGATTGCGAATCTAGAGGAAATGAATCGCGTGCTTACGTGAGTTATGACGTAATGCAACTAGTTTTTCCCCTCTTAGATCAAGACAATATCTTTAGGAATGGTTCGTCCTTGTCGTAAGACAAGTAAATGGGTTTACCCAAAACACCTAAACCGCAAAGGACTCATTTAGGATGGTTAAATCGATACAATATACTCTAAGTGCTAGCTAGGGTTTAGCACATTAAGGACTTGACCTAGTTTCACGCATCTGTTACCAAGACGAACCCTTAAACCAAAGGTCCTACCCACATTCACAGAATGTAGGGCACAATTGGACGCTCATGCATAAAACAATTTAAGGTTTCTACCCTAAGGATCACTGCTTCAAATGATGAAACTCGAATTGAGTTGGAATTCCTAGGACCGAACGTTGTTGGCCTAGTGTAATTAGGAATGGGTTGGGTAAGAAGACACCCTAAACCCTGCTTCTCGGCTGGAGATAATTCCGTGACCAGAAAACGCCATTCAATGGGTAAAATGATCCCATGGAATAGATGCGACACTTGTGCAAAAAGTTACAACGTCGCATAGACTTGTGATTTGTTCACAAGAGAGTTTTGCCATTTCTTGAAATGAGGTTGGCAAGTTCTTGCGCAAATTTAACTTGCAAGAGGATGAGTAATCATCCTGTTACATTACCTTTCTTGGGGAATAATTACCAAGTAAAGGGAAGTTAGGTATTTGCTTGGAAGAAAATGATCAATCAATAAATTGGAGCGACATGGTCGCCAGGATTTACTGTTAATAAAACCTAAGGTATTGGTTAAGTTGGGTTAACAGGGTATGGCCCTAACCCAAGGACAATAGGGTGAACAAACAAACCCTTGGGGATCTTGCCAAGTCGCAATTGATCCCAGATCGAATGCTGGATGCTTTCGGAGAGAAGGATTCACTCCTTAGAAATTGGCCAAATAAACAACCACTGGAATTGATTGTGCTTGTAACAGTTTAGAAAGCACTGTTTGCATTGTTTGCTCAAGGAATTAAAGGATGAAAAGATATCTAAAGCTTCAGGTTGAAGGTCTGAAGGGAGAGGCAGCTTCAGTTACCCCGGACTGCCTGCCTGACCCTAACCAAGGGGGTTGTTGACCGCACCAGGAACGTGGACCGAACCCGCCGCGAGAGGTCTTTTCGTTGAGTTCTACTTGGAGCAAGAGGATGCTTGGGTGGCAGGGGGCTCTGGCTGTAAATCCCTTGCCTTCTGGGTCCTGCACAAGAGGCTAACATGACTCGGGATTGGATCTCGAGGCCCGCATACTAGTTGACGGGCGGAAGCTTGGAATAGTGATCCCTGGAGATTACTGGTTAGCTTTCGGGTAGATTATGGACAAGCCGATGGGCAGAACTCCTTGTATTTCGAAGATAAATGATCAAATGTTAAAAGAACTTGCTTGATGTTGTTTTTCTATGTCACGTGATAAGATTACGTGAAGGAACCAGTGCTTAACAAGGTTAATTAAAAAAGCTGATTGTTATACGTCAAATTAATGTGTTAGATAATTACATAACTAAAACAAACCGAGGAAAGTGCGGAGGATGGGCCATGGGTCCGTCTTACGGTTGGGTGGTCCCGGTTAGCCGGGAACTTTTCTCAAAAATCTCGAAGAACAGCGGAATGATCATCATCATCAAAACGAATAATGAGAACAATGACCTCCTTTTACCCGCATATGTGCCGTCATCCGATAGGCATACTTCCTTTATTGGACTTCCTTGGGAGACCATTGTGGGAGTTGTGGACTTTGACAAGCTTCAAAAAGAGTTGGTGAAGGCGTTGGAGAAGAGCCACTTGGAGTACTTGTTGTAGAGAATGCACCACCATGTGTTGTATCGTCCCGCATGGATGAGAATTTCCTCAGTGGGGGCACCAATTTATGACGAAGGAAATTTGGTATGGCAGCCTCTATACTATGCCAAACTCCCTTTTGCGACAAAGTGAATGAGGTAAGGGCACCACCTAGTCATGGAAGAGTGGACTAGGACGCTATGCAAGAGGGAGAGGAGATTGTGAGGGAGAAGAGTGAAAAACTAAGAGAGGGAGAGAGAGAGAAAGTGAGAGAGAGAGAACTACGAAAAAAATAGATGAATCAATAAACTTAAGAGATAGAGAACCCTCAAAACATAACCAATATACACAATATGGACACTAATATCATGGGCTTATTACATTGTAGAGCATACTTAAGCTATAGTAAGGGAAGGAATTGCATAAACTCATGAGGGAGAATGGGGAAAGCTCAATAGGGCTGAAGAAGGCCTCTTGGCTCTCTCTCTTCTTGCACATTACAAAGGAGAAGGCCTCTTTATATAGGCCTTGAGGGTATTTAGAGAGGAGATTAAGATATAATAGGAATTAACACCACCAAAGCTGCATTAAGGTGGTTCCACCAATGTGGAAGCTCCATCTAGATGTTTTGTTGACCAATTTGTACTTAATCAAGCTTCATCATAGGTGAGTTGTCTCCATTCTCCCCCCCATAGCCAAAAGCTCTCCTATATTAAAATATAGAAAATCTTCATAAAATAAGATCATATCTAGCAATAATGGAGAGAGAGTAGTGAGAATTCATACATTACTACTACAACTAAGGATGGTTTGAGGGTGATTTAGGAGGGTAATTCTAATGTTTTATTAGCTTGAGAGAGAGGAGAAGAGAGGGGAAAGGGTTGGGAGTCTAATGAATGATGTTTTATGGAAGTGTTAAGTGTGGGTGTGTATAAAATAGGGAGGTGGTCTCCACTGCAGTTGGAAAAAGTTAGCATCCACTATTTTGGCCATATCTCCCGACTCGTAGCTTCAAAAAATTATAAAAAAATACCAGCCAAAACTTCAGCTCACGCGTTACAACTTTCATGTTGAATTGTTTTTTTGGATCGGAGTGGAAGTATTTTTAAAAAATCTTACAAAATCATGTGTTTGATTTTTCTTTCACTAATGCTTCCAAGAAGGGTCCCATTTGGTTGAATTATCATAAGGCTCCAAAGTCATGACATTATGAGCCTCACATGCCCTTTGGATGGCTCCAAATCCATTTCATATCTTTTCTTTTCACATTATATATTTTTCCTTCACCTTCCTCCATTGATCTTTACTCTTCACCTCCCCTTGGTAAACCGGTCCATGAAGTATTTTCATCCAATGATTTCTTGGATTTCCCAAGAGGTTGTTCCCACCCTCTTCTTTATTTCAAAGCTCCAAATGTACAAAAAATCAACAAAGTGTTAGACAAATATTTTTTTGTAATTTTCTCGGATCAGAAAGTACAAGGCGCAGCCGCAGGAGGATCATCTCCAAACATCCATGTGGACATTTCACCACAAGTCCAGGTTTTTCTTCCTAGTTTTGATTTACGTCGTTATAATTCAATCGTGCATGGATCATTTTTGGAGATAAGATGCATTTTCTGATTTAAATACTTTGACTAATTTAAAAGAAATAGCTCACGATGGAAGAATCCGGTCATTAAGTATATTTCTCAATAAAACGAACAAAATAAAGCAAGCATAAGATTTCTATGCATTTCTAGCAAGTGGTTTTTATGCATTGCAAAGAAATGAAATTAGATTAATTAATGTCCATCTTTACAAAATGGAATTATGATAGTACACTTCGATTAAGCATGGAAGGAATAAACCGCATATTGCATTATTGAACATCTTTTTCAAAATGATTCTTAAAGGAAATTGCTAGCAACCGTAGGAAATTGCTAGGGCTGCATGAAAAAGATTTAACTCTAGGCACGTGGCCTAAAAATCCTAATCAACGAAAGATTGTGTAAGTTCTGCATATGACAAATTCATTCGAAATGAACGAAGAAAAAACGACTCCATGTTTAAACATAAAATCCTAAAGTTTAGTGGCATGAATCTTGTTTGTATGTTATAGGATGATCAATTAGAATTATGCTATAACTTAACTTATGATTTGACTTTAACCCAAAAAGTTAGGGTTTGTAAATCAACTTATATGTAGGTAATGAATCATGTGGTTATGGAAATGATAGCGTAATTATCTTCAAGAATAGACAAGTTAAATCGATTTAAACCTAAACATCTAAAACCGTGAAGTACTCATTTAGGAAGGGTTAATTCAATGCAACATATCTCAAAGAGCTAACTAGGGTTAGCACGTTGAGGACATTACCTAGTCGCTCGTATTACCAAAGCTAAAACTCCTATACTCTAAAGACTTGCCCACATTCATGAAATGTAGGGACATTGGAACATACGTGCGAGAAGTGATCTAGGGTTTTTCCTAAGAATCTCTCGCTAAAAAGATGAAACTCGGAACCCTAGGTCTGACAATGTCGGCCTAACGCACTCAGGAACAGATTGTTATATCCAATCATGATTTAATGACTCCATTCGATGGGTAAATAGTCCCATAGTCTGATGTGACACTTGTGCAACAAGTTGTAGAGTCGCATAATCTTGTGATTTGATCACAAGGGAACAGCCAATTCCTCGGAATGAGATTGACAGATTCTTACGCAAGTTTATCTTGCAAGAGGATGAATAATTGTCCTAAAATAGTACCTTTCTTGGGTAAAGGTAAATGCTTGGAAGAAAAAGAACAATTAATAAATTAGAATAAAATATGAACTTAAAGTATTGACTAAGTCAGATTCATAGGGTATGGCCCTAACCCAGAATATAGGGTTAACAAATAAACTCTTGGGGATCTTGCCAAGTCGAAATTGATCCCCGATCGAGTACTGGATGCATTCGCAAAGAAGGATTTACTCCTTAACAGTTGGCCAAAAATAACGACCAATGGAAATGATTGTGCTTGTAACAATTTTAAGAGCATTGTTTTGCTTTCTTTGCTCAAAGAATTAAAGAATGAAAAGATATCTAATGCTTCCAATTGAAGGCCTAAAGTGAGAGGCAGCTTTAGTTACCCCCAATTGCCTGCCTGACCCTAACTAGGGGGGTTGTTAACCGCGCCGGGAAGGTGGACCGAACCCGCCATGAGAGGTCTCTCCGTTGAGCGCTACTTGGAGCAGGAGGATGCTTGGGTGCCAGGGGGGCTGTGGCCGTAAATCCCTCGCCTTCCGGGCCCTGCACAAGAGGCCAACGTGACTCAGGATTGGATCTCGAGGTCCGCATACTAGTCTACGGGCGGAAATCTTTGATTAGCAATCCATGTGGATTTCTCGATAGCCTTCGGGCGGATTATAGATAAGCCTACGGGCTGGACTTTATGTATTTGAAAGATAAATATGATAACCTGTTGAAAAGGAACTTGTTTGACATTGTTTTTCTATGTCAAGTGCTATGATTACGTGAAAGAACCAGTGCCTAACGAGCTAATTAAGGAAGCTAATTGACACATGTCCAACTAAATGTGTTAGGTAATTAAATAACTAAACAACCTGAGGAAAGTGCAGAGGATGGGCCATGGGTCCGTCCTACGGATGGGTGGTCCCGGTTGGCCGGGAACTTTTCTCAATCAAGATGGACAGTAGGAAGATCGTTCAAAGAACATGAATAGCAAGAGCATTGATTTAGAGTCTAAGTTATAAATGATCCCGATTTACGCTATTTTAGGGGAACGGAATGGGACTATGCCTTATGGCAGAGAGGTTGAGCTTTGCATCCCTCTTGTTTCCTATTCTCCTTGAACCAAGTGTAGCATGAACCAAGTTGCCGTTAGAAAATGACCAATAGGAAAAACCCTAATTTAGGTCGGTCCTAAGTGGGAATGGCCGAAATACTTCCGCTACGTGGCAGATGCAGAAAGGCCTAGATCAGAAACCTCATAACATTCCATGGGAGTACCGGGCGGAGCTTTCTAGACATCCTTTCCAATGGACTGCTAAGACGTGTCCTGAAGATAACAAGTGGATACATTATAGTTGGTATCAGAGCCAACTAACGAAGGATTTGTTTTTATGAAATCTTGATAAGATGAAGTAAAGCAAATATCGATGTTCCAAACATTTTCTTACTTTCAATGCTGTCTTGCAGAATTATGAAGCATGGAACAGGTTCTTAGTATTCCGAGTCATGTTTATGACTGCGATGCATTCCCCGGATTATCAACAAAGGGTTGGGATGATGAACATCCTAGAGCGTATCTATAATCCATCGCCTTTGTACATGGAACGAAGATGGATGAGTGCCTCAGGAATCTACTATATAGCTGCTCACCGGTTTGCATACCTTCAAACCAACCTAAAGAGGATCAAGTGGTTGGAAGACCTGAAAGTCGTGAAGCTGTTCATTTTTGTGGAGGCTCACGTAAACTCAACTTTACATATTCGAGGTTGGAGGATTGAGCTGAACTCATATGTATATGAGGAAGTGACCCATGTAATCCCCACTGACAGGATCAAGGTGTTGGGTCGCCATGAGAAGAATGGGTTCCAAAGGAAAGGATACCCTGATCTTCCAATGACTTACCGATTCCTGAAGATCCATGACCCGAAACCATACTATTATCCAGTTCCTGTAGATAAATGTAATACAATATTATTCTCCCCAAACTAAATGCAAATAGTTGCCTTATCATCCCAAGAAATGTTGTATTTCGAAAGGGCTACGGCCATATAAATACAATAAGACTCCTTTTTATCAATGTCTATTTGTTCACGGGAATTGATAAGAAGTTAAGTGGTTAGATTACTTGGTTGATAGCTGAAATGGAAATGAAATATAAATCACCGCGTTTATTGTATAATAACATTAAGAAACATTTATTCAGGCACAACTCCAGGTACAAATTCCGAGTTCGCCTCCTACATCAAGTAGTGCTGTAATCCAGGAGAAGAAGTTTCTTCTCAAGCAGATTAATCCGTCCAAGCAGATGCTGAAATTTGGATTGAATCCATGGAGGATTACTTTGAAGCAGTCGGTACTGCACCCGCCAATCAGGCTATGCTTGCCAAGCTGAAGCTCACGGGCGAGGCTAGGCTTTGTTGGAAGTAATGGTGCAGAGATCAAGGGATTGCAGAGGGATTCGTTACCTAGGAGAAGCTGAAGAAAGCCATGCAGGGAAGATACTTACCACCTGTGTATCGCACGCAGAAAATGAATGAGTTCTACGAGCTAAAACAACTGGGACTCACTCTTGACGCATACTACTCCAAATTTGTCTCACTTCTTAAGTATGCGCCACAGATGGACATGAGACATCAGGTGTCAAAATTGTGCCGGTTTAAATCCACCAGTGAATACCTGTCTCGAATCTATGCACCCATTAGATCTTCAGGATGCTCTCATTCGAGCTGCACCTATAATTCACGAGGTGCAGGCTAGACCAAGAGGTAACAAAACTTGGTCTTATAATGACCCGAACAAAGAAACATTTAGGCCTCAAATAAAGAGATTTCAAGGTCAGAATCAGAGACAAAGAAAGAAAGCAAGGACTAACAATGCCAACAACTTTGTTTCTACTCAAAATGATGTCCGAAACCTCCGTTGTTTCCACTGAAACGAGCCCGGTCATTTCAAGAGGCAATGTCCCAAGCTTGGAGGAGGACATCACCAAGCACCTTTCCAAGGAACAGGCCGTGGACAGGGAGACGCTACCCGAGGCAGAGGAAGAATGGCCTGCGTTGCCAATAGGCAAATGTGCGAAGAAGAAGAAGATCCGACCATGGAAGCAGAGTTTGAAAGGGCAACAGTCCATGCCGCTCTTCACAAGAAAGGGCCGAATCGCTAGTTCTCGATGATTCAGACACCGTCGGACGATCAAGGTAAAGGTTTCAAGACCTTGATTGATTGTGGCAATACACATTCCTTTATCTCACTAGTTTGTGCAAAAAGATTAGGAATAGCCACAGTAGAAGCACCTATCTTGCTTGTGGAATTGGCAAATGGTCATGAGGTTACTTGTACCAGGCAAACTGCTAAGGTGGAATTCTTTCTAGGAGGAAATACGAATTCGGTCAAATTCAGAGTCATGAATTTAGGTATCCATGAGTGTCTACTCGGAATGGATTGGCTTAAGCCTAATGATACCCACATTCATTATGGAAAGGGCCAAATTTTCTTTCGAAACTTTAAAGGGGAATTGGTCACAACTCAAGGACAAGTAAGGAAGCCAAAAATTCAATTGGCCAAGGTATCTTGGATTATAAAGGGAGTCAGAAAAGGACTACATGACTACTTGATTAAGCTCAACAAGTTAGATCAAAAGCAGGAGTTTAATGAAGAACCTTCATGGCTAAAGGAATACGCAGATGTATTTCCTGAATAACTAACAGAACTCCCGTCTCAAAGAGAAGTGGATCATGAGATCAAGTTAGTACCAGGAGCTGTGCCAATTGCAAAGAGACCTTATAGAATGTCCATATCGGAAGCAATTGAGCTGAAGGAACAACTCAAGCAACTGCTAGATCAGGGTTACATCCATCCTAGCAGTTCACCATGGGGAGCTCCAGTGTTGTTCCAGAAAAAGAAAGATGGAACACTTCGACTATGTATTGATTACAAAAGTGTTCCATCTTTCGTTTTCTGGAACAGTACTGGAGCTTCCCCATGGTGAACTACTAGATCAGGGCTACATCCGTCCTAGCAGTTCACCATGGGGAGCTCCAATACTGTTCCAGAAAAAGAAAGATGGAACACTTCGACTATGTATTGATTACAGAGGGTTGAATCAATCAACTCTCAAGAACAAGTACCCTATTCCTAGAATAGATAAGCTTCTTGATCGTCTTCAGGGTGTGAAGATCTTCTCCAAGATTAATCTCAAGTCTGGTTACTATCAGATAAGGATCAAGGAAGAAGATATCCCAAAGACAGCCTTCAACACAAGATATGGGCACTTTGAGTTCCTAGTTATGTCATTTGGGCTTACGAATGCACCTGCCACCTTCAATAGGTTAATGTAGGATATCTTTAGGCCATATCTTGATGACTTTGTGCTTGTCTTCTTCGACAAAACTTTAGTCTATTTCAAACAAGAGGAAGATCATGAGTCCCAACTTTGGATTGTCCTTGAGACAATGAGGTCACATAAGCTGTATGCTAAGATGAAGAAATGTGCATTCTTCAAATGTCAGATTGAATATCTGGGATTCATCATATCAGTGGAAGGAATCTCAGTGGACCTAGCCAAGGTCAGAGATGTGCTAGAATGGCCAATACCAATGACTGTCAAAGAAATACAGAGCTTTCTTGGATTGACAAGATGGTATAGGGTCTTCATAAAAAACTATGCTTTGATTGCAGCACCTCTGACGGACTTACTAAAGAAGCAAACATCCATTGCATGGTCAACTCCCGAACAAACCAGCTTTGATAGATTGAAGCAAAGTTTGGTATCAGCACCTATCTTAAAACTTTTGGACCTCAATAAAGAGTTTGAGGTAGTAACATATGCTAGCACGCTTGCCTTAGGTTGTGTGCTCATACAGGAAGGTCATCCTGTAGCGTATTCTTCAAGGAAACCGAAGAGTCATGAGAAGAATTATGCTACCCATGATCTGGAATTGTTAGCTGCCATCCATGCTCTAAAGCTTTGGAGATACTACCTGTTGGGTAACAAGTTTACTCTAGTGACTGATCATAAGAGTCTCAAGTGGATCTTTACCCAAAACGAGCTCAACATGAGGCAACGATGATGGATTGAAGTGCTGGAGGAGAATGACTTTGAAATCAAGTACTGACCAGGAAAAGAGAATGTAGTTGCCGATGTACTCAGTCGCAAGGCATTCCTTAATTCTCTAATCTTGCAAAATCCATCAACAGCTAGATCTCTAGCCACAAAGGTATCCATGCCAAACAACCCAATACTTGAGTTAGCTAGAGAGGAAGCATGTCATGATCCAACCTATCAAACGATGCTAAGGAAGATCTCTATCAAGGATCAGGATCAAAATCTGTAGGCGAAGTATCATGAATTCTCTGTCTCAATAGTGGACTTATCTACTATAGAACGAGGCTATGTGTACCGGCAAGCCAATCACTTAAGCAGAAGATATTGTGGGAAGCTCATGATTCCCCTTTCTCAGGACATCCTGGCTATGCCAAGACTCTCAATGTAGTTAGGAAGAGCTACTATTGGGAGAGTCTTAAAGGTGACATGCTCAAATATGTCACTAAGTGTTTGTCTTGTCAACGTATCAAAGCCGAACATGTCAAGATGCCAGGGAAGTTGCAACCACTTGACATTCCCCAAATGAAATGGGAATTCATCAGTATGGACTTTGTTGTTGGCCTACCCCAAGTTGAGGGGGGATACAACTCCATCATGGTTGTGGTTGACATGCTTACTAAGGATGCACACCTTATTCCAGTAAAGACAAACTATAAAGCCTCAGACATTGAAAGGTTGTTTATCAAGGAGATATTCAAGCTACATGGGTTACCCAGAAGAATCATTAGTGATCGTGATTCTCTCTTCACATCACACTTCTGGAGAGCTATCTTTGAAGCTATTGGGACTCAACTCTGCCTTAGCACAGATTACCGTCCCCAAACGGATGGCCAAACAAAGCAAGTCAATCAAGTTATCGAGGAAATTCTTAGGGCATACTGCTGTCGTGAACCAAAAAGGTGGATTCAATACTTGCCTTTGGTTGAATTTCCCTACAATGCTTCTTAACAACAAAGCATTCAGATGACCCCTTTTCAAGCATTGTATGGTCATGACTGTCGAAGTCCCCTAAACTTCTCAAATCCAACCTTGAGGGTTGAAGCTTCAAGGCAGATGTTGGAAGAGATGGATGACCAAATAAAGTCAATAAGACAGGACATCCAAGCCGCCAAGGATAGACAGAAGGCATACGCGGATTTGAAGCGTCAAGATAGAACCTTCGAGGAAGGAGACATGGTCTTCATTCGCGTACGACCAAAGAAAAGTTCTCTATCCTTAGGAGATTGCAAGAAGCTAAGTCCAAGGTATTGTGGACCATACAAGATCCTCAAGTGCCTAGGACCTAATGCCTATAGACTGCAACTCTCGGAGAACCTAAAAGTTCATAATGTATTCTATATCAGCCTATTGAAGAAGTATGTATCTAATCCTAACCATGTACTTGATGACCAACAAGTTGTAATGCCTAGTCAAGGAGTCCTTGAACTAAGGCCTGACAGGATCTTAGATGTTAGGGAGAGACAACTAAGATCCAGAACCTTGAGAGAATGCATCGTCCAGTGGAAAGATTATCCCAAAGAGGATGCCACTTGGATAGATGAAAGCACTCTCAACCATCAATATCCCCAGTTTATCTCAAGATGAGGACATCTCGATTCCTCCAAGGGGGAGAGAATGTAACATTCCGGAATCTAAAACATGCATTCCTTAAATGAATCTCCTCTTAGGAGGCCAAAAGGTTAGGATAATGGTAATTTTTTTAAAAAATTAGTTATCCCTCTCCTCCAGCCGACTGTCGTGCTGGAGGAGGAGGGAATAGCAATGGCCACCAAGCTCCTTGCTAGAGCTCACAAGCGGTTGGACGCCATGCAATATGGCATGTGGAGGGAGGGAGAATCCCCTCCCCTCAGCAATATAAGCTATTGTTGAGGAGTGGGAGAGGGGGAGACTGACGTCGAGTGTGTGAAGTGAAGCCAGGGAGGTGGTCACCGGGAAGAGAGAACCGTCAAATTTTTGAATCGCTGCCGTGAGCTGGGAGTCCGAGTCGACGCTGCCGTAGAAGAGGAGAGGGTTGTGAGAGAGGAAAAGCTCAAGGCCACGCTTGCTGCCGTGAAGGAGGGCCATGTGACTACTATGAGGAGGGAGAGGCCATGAGGATTCAGCACGGAAGCTGCCATGCACGGAAGCTAAACCCCTTCCCATGTAGACAATTAGCACCCCGGAGCTTCTAAGAAAGGAAGGAGAAATTAATAAGTTCCATTTCTAAGGTTCGTTCTCCAAGGACGATGGAATCACAAAGGGAGTTCACGTTC
This sequence comes from Lygodium microphyllum, assembly GCF_053477565.2. Classification (NCBI taxonomy): domain Eukaryota; kingdom Viridiplantae; phylum Streptophyta; class Polypodiopsida; order Schizaeales; family Lygodiaceae; genus Lygodium; species Lygodium microphyllum. The sequence continues at coordinate 145,590,977 of NC_141151.1, read as the reverse complement.
GAAGAAGATCGGCCAACATCATAAATCTACGTCCAAGGTGGAAAGGCCGAATTTACGATGGCTCCTAAGAAAGCACAAGGCACAGCCGTAGGAGGATTGTCTCCGAACATCCATGTGGACATTTCACCACAAGTCCAAGTTTTTCTTCCTAGTTTTGATTTACGTCGCTATAATTCAATCATGCATGGATCATTTTTGGAGATAAAATGCATTTTTCTATTTAAATACTTTGACTAATTTAAAAGAAATAGCTCACGATGGAAGAATTCAGTCATTAAGTATATTTTTCAATAAAACAAACAAAATAAAGCAAGCATAAGATTTCTATGCATTTCTAGGAAGTGGTTCTTATGCATTGCAAAGAAATGAAATTAGATTAATTAATGTCCATCTTTACAAAACAGAATTATGATAGTACACTTCGATTAAGCATGGAAGGAATAAACCGCATATTGCATTATTGAACATCTTTTTCAAAATGATTCTTAAAGAAAATTGCTAGCAACAGTAGGAAATTGCTAGGGCTGCATGAAAAAGATTTAACTCTAGGCACGTGGCCTAAAACCCCAAATCAACGAAAGATTGTGTAAGTTCTACATACAACAAATTCATTCGGAAATAAAAGAAGAAAGAAAAGTTGCATGTTTAAACATAAAATCCTAAAGTTTAGTAGCATAAATCTTGTTAGAATTATGCTATAACTTAACCTATGCTTTGACCTTAACCCAAAAAGTTAGAGTTTGTAAATCAACTTATACGTAGATAATGAATGATGTGGTTACAGAAATGATAGCGTAATTATCTTCAAGAATAGACAAGTTAAATCGGTTTAAACCTAAACACCTAAAACTGCAAAGTACTCATTTAGGAAGGGTTAATTCAATGCAACATATCCCAAAGAGCTAACTAGGGTTAGCACGTTGAGGACATTACCTAGTCGCTTGTATAACCAAAGCTAAAACTCCTATACCCTAAAGACTTTCCCACATTCACGGAATGTAGGGACATTGGAACATACGTGCGAGAAGTGATCTAGGGTTTTTCCTAAGAATCTCTCGCTAAAAAGATGAAACTCGAAACCCTAGGTCCGATAATGTCGGACTAATGCAATCATTAACGGATTGTTATATCCAATCATGATATAATGACTCCATTCGATGGGTAAATAGTCCCATGGTCTGATGTGACACGTGCAACAAGTTGTAGAGTCGCATGATCTTGTGATTTGATCACAAGGGAACGGCCAATTCCTCGGAATGAGATTGGCATATTCTTACGCACGTTTATCTTGCAAGAGGATGAATAATTGTCCTAAAATAGTACCTTTCTTGGGTAAAGGTAAATGCTTGGAAGAAAAAGAACAATTAATAAATTAGAATAAAATATGAACTTAAAGTATTGACTAAGTCGGATTCATAGGGTATGGCCCTAACCCAGAATATAGGGTTAACAAATAAACTATTGGGGATCTTGCCAAGTCGAAATTGATCCCGGATCGAGTGCTGGATGCATTCAAAAAGAAGGATTTGCTCCTTAACAGTTGGCCAAAAATAACGACCAATGGAAATGATTGTGCTTGTAACAATTTTAAGAGCATTGTTTTGCTTTCTTTGCTCAAAGAATTAAAGAATGAAAAGATATCTAATGCTTCCGGTTGAAGGCCTGAAGTGAGAGGCAGTTATAGTTACCCCCGACTGCCTGCCTGACCCTAACTAGGGGGGTTGTTAACCGTGCCGGGAAGGTGGACCGAACCCGCTATGAGAGGTCTCTCCGTTGAGCGCTACTTGGAGCAGGAGGATGCTTGGGTGCCAGGGGGGCTGTGGCCGTAAATCCCTCGCCTTTCGGGCCCTGCACAAGAGGCCAACGTGACCCAGGATTGGATCTCGAGGGCCCGCATACTAGTCTACGGGCGGAAATCTTAGATTAGTAATCCCTATAGATTGCTGGATAGCCTTCGGGCGGATTATGGATAAGCCTACGGGATGGACTTTATGTATTTCAAAGATAAATATGATAACCTGTTGAAAAGGAACTTGTTTGACATTGTTTTTCTATGTCAAGTGCTATGATTATGTGAAGGAACCAGTGCCTAACGGGCTAATTAAGGAAGCTGATTGACACATGTCCAACTAAATGTGTTAGGTAATTAAATAACTAAACAACCTGAGGAAAGTGCGGAGGATGGGCCATGGGTCCGTCCTACAGATGGCTGGTCGCGGTTGGCCGAGAACTTTTCTCAATCAAGATGGACAGCAGGAAGATCGTTCAAAGAACACGAACATCAAGAGCGTTGACCTAGAGTCTAAGTTATAAGTGATCCCAATTTACGTTGTTTTAGGGGAACAGAATGGGACTATGCCTTATGGCAGAGAGGTTGAGCTTCGCATCCCTCTTGTTTTCCATTCTCCTTGAACCAAGTGCAGCGTGAATCCACTTCGGACGTGGCATTTCTGCGTAAAGTAGTTCGCTCGGGTTCGACACTAGTTGCCGTTAGGAAATGACTAATAGGAAAAACCCTAATTCAGGTCGGTCCTAAGTGGGAACGGCCGGAATACTTCCGCTATGTGGCAGATGCGGAAAGTCCTAGATCGCAAACCCCGTAACATTCCATGGGAGTGCCGGGCGGAGCTTTCTAGACATCCTTTCCGATGGACTGCTAAGACGTGTCCTGAAGATAACAGGTGGACATGTTACACATTCAACAAGTCTACTAGCTTTGGCAGGTGTGCCTTAAGCACTGGAATAGGTCGGAGGTTCCATGGAATATGAGGAATAGTAAAGATCACCATAGGAGCACCAATATCCGGATTCACACATCCAATCTCATGCAAAAAGAAAGCAAACCCCCATCCATGTCGCTCAACCATATCCTAAAAGCATTGCTTCTCTGAGGGTAGCAAGAAATCACCATTTCCAATTTTTAATTCAGTAAGAGTCTCTGCTGAAAATTTATGGCCTATATGCTCTGGATTCCTCAAAATTGGCTGCTTTGGCAGCCCTCTCTACTTGCTGATCACTGTTAGATGGAAGCGGTCCAGCTACCAGCTTCACCTTATTATCCACAGTCTTGTATTTCGTGTCAACCTTGGCTTCATTATGATCCTCTGTATTACTCAAATCTTGCTGTAAATCAGCAATTCTGCCCTCTGATGTGGCTGAATATCCTCAGCCCTCTGCTTTATGGACTGCATAGGAACAACCCTAAACTCTGGATGCTGAAATATTTCAACAGTAAACTCTATTGGCTGAAAGTTTTCAACCCTCTATGTCTCTGTAGCCTGATCATAATCAACCAAAAAATCTGTTTGCTGAATTTCTTCAGCTCTCAACACTTTTTGCTAAGTCACCTCAGCCTCTGACTCTATCTATGACACAAAATGTGAAATTTCATGAAACATGTCCAAGGACTGCACTGATACATTACTAAGACAACTCTGCATATCAGCTTTCAGCATATTTTCCATCTCTGTCATCTTATCTGCACAAACCATACTATCATACATCCCATCTATATGCTCATCATCCTCTAAAATACCTGCATTTTTGAAATCTTTCTCCTTCCTACATATGCACTGCTTGGCAGCTCTAGGCAACTTAGAAATCTTCTAATAACTCATCGAACTGTTTGCTGAAATTTCAACAAAATTGGAGGAGAAAACACTGCTGCCAGGATGCGAGAACTCCAATCTCCTCTGCTCTGTACCACCGTCATCTTGCGGAACAGCGGTACCTAATGAAAACCCGAATCCCTCACAACGGGAAAAGGTGCACCTCGAAGAGTATCCCTGTTTCTAGCATGGTTTACACACATAGTCATAAACTGGACTGCTCTCATACTATCTTTACTGCGAATCCGTGCATAAGTAGATCCATCATCCATTACTTTCGTGTCCATGCGTATCTCTGTGAGGAATGGCTGTCCTAGGATAATGGGATAAGAGCATGAATCCAGCACAAAGAAATGGAAATGCTCCTCTACATCTCCAATAGAAATCCTGACACTGGGACAGGCAGCATACAAATCACCTGTAGTGTTGCTGGCGGCTCTCATACTCCACCCATGCTCTACATCCATAGGCCATCTATTACTTTCATAAACTCCACGAACTATGAGATTAATCTCTAAATCATGATCCACCAAAGCAACATAAGGCACCTGTTTCTCTCCAATTTTTACCATTATTTCTGTAGTTGCCCTAGGACTCTGTGAAAAATGACTACGTAGTACCAAGATAGGCTTATCAGTTTCAGCATAATGCATAGACTGAACTCTCTTCTCTGTCTGCGGAAAAACAGAAGCATTCTCAACCATAACCTCATCCTCATCCTCATCCAACTCCCCAATCAAAACTCGCTGTGTATCAGTAGTAGGCAATGTCTTTTTCTCTTCAGGAGTTCTTGGAACTGATCTTGAAACTCTCTTTTCGAGATGCCCAAAACCTCAGAAATAGTAAAAGTCACCTCACTGCCAAGTATCTTGTCATTAATCTAAATCCTGGCTACTTTCTCTGTGTAGGCTCCTGCCTCTTTTCTTTCTTTTAAGCATCTTCCATTTGTCGTTCTAGCCCTGGTCTCAAAGAAGGCCTTGCAGTAGGTGGAGTAACAAACTCATCCCCTCTAGTCTTTTTAGCTGCATTTGGATTCTCTTCATCTCTCTTATGCTTCTCCTCAACAAGTACATTTGCTTCCTGAGACTTAGCCAAGTAGGCATAAATAGTGTACCTGTCAACAGGCGAATCCCAACTTGTCTCAGATCTGATGCTAGAACGTGCACTAGTCAAAACAATCTGCTGAATTTTCCCATAGTATAGGTCCATAATGCTGACTGACTCTCTGATCCTTTCTCAATCTGGACTACATATGCAGAAGCATCTCCTCTAGCTATCACATAAGAACTACGTGCAGCCATGTCATCTACTAATTTCTTCATTTCGCCTTTCCCAAAATTGGTAGCAAGCGGAGCTCCTATTTCAGTCAACCAGATCTTGCCATCTTGTCCCTACAATACCAAATTCTTCCTCCTTGCATCTTGAAAAGATTCACAATCCCTGCAATGCTGATGGTCCGTACTATTACACGAAATACATCTTTGATCTCTCCTAAGTGCACTAGGAGCACTAGAAGAAATAGTGGGCGTGGTTGAAGCAAACTGCTCTTTCAATTTTCCCACCAATTTGCTTTAACTGAATCCAGTGTCAAATCCATTATGCCTTTGATTATGTCATTAAGAGAGAAAGGAACCAAAGGAGCGGATGATTTCAGAGTAGGAGCCGGCATCGGTCTTGGAACAGGAGGATTAAAAACACTAGGCACTGGCATAGGCCAAGTAATTGGCTGAGGAAGAGAAGAAATGACAGGGGTAGAAGTAGACATAGGAGTAGAAGATGGCATCGGTGTCATAGATCCATTTTGTAGGCGGGTCTTTCATATCCGTCTCTTGGTAAAAGTCGAGACCGCATCCTGGGCATCTTGCCAATCTGTTTTAAGTCCCATAGGATTCGTGCGATCCTCAAAAAGCTCTCCTAATTCTTCCTGAAGAGCAGGATCTGTAGCTTGCAATAAAAGCTCAACTTTCTCAATATCCAATGCTCTTTGTTCAATAGCATCAAGCTGACTATACCTCTCTTCAAATTCTCATATCAATTCTGAAGCAGATAGACCTTTGTTTGGTATGTAGATCCACTCTCAGAATGACGGCCGTGTAGCCATCCCAAAGTCCTCAAGAAAATACTCCTCTTTTAGGGCCTTCTTAAAATCTTTCCAATGCGAACTTTGAAGAAAAATATGAGTCACTTTTACCCTCAAGGCGGGTGTGACAAGGCGAAGGAAATATTTACTCTTAAGTCCTGTTGGTACTCCAAAAAATCCCATCTTAATCTCATACGTCTTCAAATAAGCCGATACATTACGGCCACCAAATAGCTTCTTTTCATTTTCAACTGCTTCAATCGCCTTAGTCGCGATGATTGCATTCTCTTGCTCCGAATATAGTTGCCTTTGTTGAGACAACTGTTGTTGATGTAACTGCTACTGCTGCTGCATATACAATTGTGTCTGCTGATTTTGAAGCTGCATATACATAGACATATTCTACAAAATCTGCTTTAAATCATCCGTAGAAGTACTTGAAGCAGAAGTCGATAATGAAGCTGAAGTAGAGGACAAAGCAAGAATCGTAGAAGGGACTGAAATTGATGTTGAAGTATCTCCCATCTTGAAATTTAAATGCGACGCTTTCATGTCGGGTTCACCAAAGATGTCGAAGGGTTTTCGAAATCAAAGTCGCGACCATAGAGCTTCTTGAGGAATTCCAAGATAGAAGATAAATCAAGCAAGATCAGGCTATGCAGCAGTAAATTCTAGACTGTTCATATTGAATGCAAAGATTGATGGTTTAACACGCATTTGAGAGATTTCCCAAAAGAAGAAGACCAATTCTAGTCTGCGGAGTGCAGCTTAGTCTCAATTAAAGCTTCGAACAATGAGTCCTGCTAAGAAGATGCTTAGGTGTGTCCAAAACCACGCATATACATAATGTCAAAGTGATGTAATGAACAAGAAACAGAAGCATGTTCAATAAACTTGTTCACAGTGTGAAGAGCTGTTGGATCCAAGTCTGTAGCATCACTGGTTCCAGTAAATCAAAGGCTAGTTTATGATCAATTATTTCTGAATTCTATGACTCTGCAGAAGAATGATACCCACTCTCCAGTAATTGCTCTACAACACGTCTAAAGATAGATAGTACATTGTCTAAGACCTCAAGAACTTTCTCCTGAGCAAATGCACAACGTGATCATTTCCATTGGTGAGCTTTCTGCCTCTTTTGGCTTTTCTTCTACTCCTTCTCTAGCCCGTATTTGAGCACGAAGTTCTTTCTCATTCTTAGCAGCAAGTTGTTTCTGCTATGCCAATGACATCTCATTGTTCCTGAAGACCAATCCGTATAGCAACCATCTGGATTGGAGATGGTTTCTTGTACCCCGCCTTGTAAACTGCTTTAAGTAGCTCTGAACTCAGGTTACCTTCTTCACAATTTCTCCAGATGTAATGGCATTACCATTACTTAGATTATGTGGCACTCCATTGGACTTGAGTCCCTGATCAGAAAACCCAAATGTTGACGTTGCAGATCCACCAACCCTTGCAAGAATAGAGCTAGCATGAGCTTTTGTAGAGTATGCATCTATTTGTTCCAGCCTCTTGTAGATTTCTCCAAGCCTAGATGAGACAAAATCTTTATCACGTTCAAGTTGGTGTTTCTCTACCACCCCTGGAATCTAAAGCAGGTCGCAAGCCTCCCTCAGTGAATTTGTCAATCATTGCATGTACTCTCCCTTCAATCTATGCTTTGTTATGAGCTAGATCAAGTATCTGCTCTGGTATACCCTTGCTAGCTTTGAACCATTGTTCCCGAGCATCAATGTCTGTCCTGGAACATAGAGCATCAGAACTCTGTGTTCTTACTTGTTGACGTTCATACCTTCCCAACCTGATCTCAAGCAATGCCCATTCACTGTTTTTCTGAATAATCAATGTGAACCTACATGGATGACACTAGCATGACCAACCAATGACTAAGACAGTCAAGAGTTTGATATAAAGCCTCTGGAAGGGGAATATCCAACCCTCTCCCAGCAGCACTGCCTATGGTATTGGCTTTAACCCCGAATTCCTCCACAAGTAACCTTTTCCCGACTTCCGATATCATCCCATATTGGGATATTGTCTGTGCAGATAAGAATTCTCATTTCATAACCACAACCTCAACCCAGACCTGTAGACATCTGCCTACCTGCAATCACTCCTTTGTTTTCTTCATCTGGTAGCTCAACATCAGCATATACATTTGACATCAAAACATATGCACCTGATTCTTTAGAATAGTCATGCACAGCATGAGTGAATACCAGCTTTACCAACTCCCTATTTCCATGTATACGACATGCACCTAGCAAGCACAAACAGATGGCTGGAATAGCTTTGTTTTTTAAGTTCTCACTACTTGCAGTCATGCTGGCGTTACTGAAAGAGGTCTTCAGTGCTGTGGCTTGCTGATCACACAGCATGATGTTTGTTTTCAGTTGAAGCAATTTTCTGCTTTAGTGGACCTCTTTGGTCGTGCAGGGGATTTTGACAGTGCAGAGAGGATCATCTTGAGATTGCCGATATCTTTCGTCTTGTTGGCTTTTTTCTTTCCCCCCTCGTTGATGACGATCTCGTGTCCTCCTAAATACAAGATTAGCATGTCTGTATATTTTGGGAGTTCGCTAAGCTCTCTTCCTAAAAAAGCTTAGGCCTATTTTTGCTGTCATAATTTCAGTCGCCATCTTCTACCTAGCCTGCCATGCCTTATGTGCTGCATCAACCATCATCAAGCCTTTCAAAATACCACATCCGTCCTTCGATGCATTTTGAAATACATTGTTTATCTTTTGCAAAACCGTCGTATATTGTGTTTATTGTAGAGCTTTGAAGGCCATTGATCTCCAGGCTGCCGTAACCCATATCCAATTGAAATTTATAATAGATAATAGGATGCCTCTCTTTTCATTGAACTGATATCGTCTCATTTCTGTTAATCAGCACAACTGTAACTCCAGGCAATGCTTGAAGATTGTCAAGGCTACAAATTTGCACTAAACATCATAATTACGGACATCTGTAAGCAAAATTTCATAAACAATCACATGTGTTGAGACTTTCCCTAAGCCTCCTGGTCACCATTTGGTAGCTCTTAAAATTGAAATATGTATGACAAAATCATTCATTGAAGGGTTGAATGTTGTAGTAGTTTCAAACCCTTACACATTTGATCCACGCCCAAGTTATATATGTGCATAGCATCCTATAATAGATTGTCTATAGATTCCACACCTCGGATGCGCAGCAGTACGACAACGATTACAATACCAAATAATGAGTACAAAAAAATTAAACCAAATATCAAATAAGCACAGGAAGCCATACCTTTGATTTTTTCAAGACTCTAGAGATTATTTCTCTAGTCCTTTTTCCTCTACTTCAGGTACTAAAGAAGAGAAATCATAAATCATGAAATCATAACGAATTAGCTCCAAGATAAGTAAAGAAGAGAATTATTTGAAACATTTACCAAACATAAAATCGTGAATGCTAAAAAATTACATATTAGCTAAGTAAAGAAGAGAATGATTTGAAATATCTATCAAATATAAAATCCCTACATAAAGTAGAAGGAATATAAAAAATTACAAACTAAATACATCCATTAGGCATGTGAGATATTACATCTATGAATGTATTTAATGTGGCACAAGAAAACCTACAAAGACTAGGCATGTTTACAGTCATAGAAAAAATCATGTTTTTTGTACCCTAGCACATTTACCAACATGGACGCAATCATGTCTGATTATAATTTTTTTCATGATAAATAAACCTTTAGTCTAGATATTCTTAACCCCTTGTAGAGTTCCATGTATGCCTCCTTCTTCAAGGAAACAAGAAAAGGGTGATTGTCATTGAGAAGATAGTTTGTCATTTCATCTTTATCTAGCTCTATTGGATCTATCTTTGCCTCAAGGGGATCATTCTCAGCCCTTTGTTAGATGCATTTTCTATTGGTTTTCCTCTTCAAAGATGTGGAAAGGGCTCACCAGCTCCACTTGTGGCACCTTAGAACACACCTCACTAGTTTGTAGTTTGGCTCTTTGTGAAAGTTCCTTGACCTTTGGTTCATGAATATTTCATTCATAATCATTAATGAAGATCTCATAAAATCTTATACAGTAGATAGATTCATGAGTCACATCAAAGTCAAGTTAACTTGTCACACAAGTTGATGTAATTGGAGGCATTGACATTACACAACAGTCTACAAGCTCTTATATGATGTGATGATGTCATCTAATAGTTATCTTGCATTGGCTACATGGGTAAGGTATTCTCCCATTAAAATATCTCTAGTTTAAAACATTACCTGGAGCATTATCTAAGCTCGATAAAGTTGGTATACCTAAGTCAGAGTGGAAAGTAAAATGTTAAGCCTGTTCACCCAACCCTTTGAGCTTATGATTCTATCAAGCTCAATGTGTATGTGTAGCTTGAAGAAGCCCTTGCGTTTAGTTAGTCTATATATCTACTGCAAATCCACTCTATGTATAAGCAAGGTTTTTTTTACATGTGTACTCTCATGTAACTTGAAGTCTGGCTTATATATAGCCTAGCTATTGTAATCCTAATCCTAATTAACAACTTCTTAAATAGCTTTCTTAATCATAAGTAATAATTTAAAAAAATATTTTGAGTCCTTTTTCTAGCCTTTATCATATTTAAAAGCTCTTAAAAATAATTACATCATAATCCTTATTCCATTCTAATCTTCATGGTAATTCTAATTTAGAACTTTAAAAAGTATTGTCACTTAAAAAATTATAATTATGTTAGGAACTAGTGACGGTTGGTGAATAAGGTAAGGAGAATATTATCTAATGCTGAGGATAGAAGGGTAAGAATAACTTTAAACTAAAAGAATGATTAGTACCCAATGATAATGAACTAATCAAGTGTTGGTTATGCGAGCTCTAGATGCAAGTGTATCCCGCTCTAAAACCATTTTGAATTTTGAAACAATATGTTTTATGACTTGATCATATAGTGCCAAACTCAGATGGACTAAGTGTGCTTCAGTGTCCCTAAAAAAGGAACCCTTAAGTTTAGTTGATTTCATCTGGATGAGTAGACAATGTGATAGGTCACCTATATCACCACCCATACCACTCAAAGTGAGTCTTCACCTCAGCTACCATTCTTTATTATCATCATGTTTAGTCCCCATGTTTGCTTCAACAACAGCTATTGGAGACACTCCAACAGTTGTCATATTCATCTAGATTATAGCATTTATTGTCCAAGTAGGCCAACAAATCAACTCATGGTCTATTTTAGTAAGCATTTATTTCCATCTACAACTTACTATCTACATAGGGCGATAATAGCAAATATATTTATAATTTATAAATGGCTTGTGGCAATATTATATAGGCGGAAGCCTATGTAGAAAGAGTTGGAACCTTGAGATAAACACACATGTCGACAGATTAAGCATGTTCCATTCCTTCTTAATGGATATGGGACAAGCCCTCGAGTGGATCACTTTGTTCTAGGTAAGCCGTTGTGACCTTCTCCTATATTTTTCTTTGTGAAGACATATCTCTAATCATTTCCTAAGAGATAGATAGAGATATCCCCCGTAACGTTTGCTGTGTGTAAGCTAGGTACCACATAAGCTCGATGGAGGCATAAGTACATTTAAGGAGATATGTCTTAATTAGTGAAAGTCGTTGAATGATGGTGTACAATAGCCTCCTCATTAGCCATTCGAACCTATATGATATAGGATGCATGAAAGTGGACCGAGAAGAAAAGTCCCTTTGTTCAACACTTTTCTAATCTTGGAAGCTCATGTTTGCTCCCACTCAATGAGTTTGCAGGAACAGATAGAGGATTGGCCAATAAAGTTGTGCAATGAATAAAGTAGAGGAGTGAATGTTTATGGAACTCACCACATCAATTTAGGCCCTATGTATCAATGCATAAAGATTCTCCTTTTGTACAATATGTGTTCACAATTTGGGATATGTTTTGAATTTGCAGATTGCCTCCCCATGGTGTACCGAGGATGATGAGCACAAAATACGACTGCAGAAGATAAATAGTGTATTTCAAAATGCATCGAAGGACGGATGTGGTATTCTGAAAGGCTTAATGATGGTTGATGCAGCACGTAAGGCATGGCAGGCTAGGTAGCAGATGGCGACTGAAATTATGATAGAAAAAATAGGCCTAAGCTTTTTTAGGAAGAAAGCTTGGCGAACTCCCAAAATATACAGACATGCCAATCTTGTCTTTAGGAGGACACGAGATCGTCATCAACAAGGGGGGAAAGAAAAAAGCCAACGAGAGGAAAGATATCGGCAATCTCAAGATGATGCTCTCTGCATTGTCAAAATCCCCTGCACGACCAAAGAGGTCCACTAAAGCATAAAAGTGCTTCAACTGAAAACAAACATCATGCTGTGTGATCAGCAAGCCATAGCACTGAAGACCTCTTTCAGTAATGCCAGCATGACTGCAAGCAGTGAGAACTTTAAGAAAAAGCTACTCCAGCCATCTGGTTGTGCTTGCTAGGTGCATGTTGTATACATGGAAATAGGGAGTTGGCGAAGCTGGTATTCACTCATGTTGTGCATGACTATTCTAAAGAATCAAGTGCATATGTTTTGATGTCAAATGTATATGCTGATGTTGAGCTACTAGATGACGAAAACAAAGGAGTGATTTTGCAGCTAGGCAGATGTCTACAAGTCTGGGTTGAGGCTACAGGATCTCAGTTGTCTCTCTCTAACATCTAAGATCCTGTCAGGCCTTAGTTCAAGGACTCCTTGACTAGGCATTACAACTTGTTGGTCATCAAGTACATGGTTAGGATTAGATACATACTTCTTCAATAGGCTGATATGAAATACATTATGAACTTTTAGGTTCTCCGAGAGTTGCAGTCTATAGGCATTAGGTCCTAGGCACTTGAGGATCTTGTATGGTCCACAATACCTTGGACTTAGCTTCTTGCAATCTCCTAAGGATAGAGAACTTTTCTTTGGTCGTACGCGAATGAAGACCATGTCTCCTTCCTCAAAGGTTCTATCTTGACGCTTCCAATCCGCGTATGCCTTCTGTCTATCCTTGGTAGCTTGGATGTCCTATCTTATTGACTTTATTTGGTCATCCATCTCTTCCAACATGTGCCTTGAAGCTTCAACCCTCAAGGTTGGATTTTAGAAGTTTAGGGGACTTCGGCAGTTATGACCATACAATGCTTGAAAAGGGGTCATCTGAATGCTTTGTTGGTAAGAAGCATTGTAGGGAAATTCAACCAAAGGCAAGTATTGAATCCATCTTTTTGGTTCACGACAGCAGTATGCCCTAAGCATATCCTCGATGACTTGATTGACTCACTTTGTTTGGCCATCCGTTTGGGGACGGTAAGCTGTGCTAAAGCAGAGTTGGGTCCCAATAGCTTCAAAGATAGCTCTCCAGAAGTGTGATGTGAAGAGAGAATTACGATCACTAATGATTCTTCTGGGTAACCCATGTGGCTTGAATATCTCCTTGATAAACAACCTTTCAATGTCAGAGGCTTTACAGTTTGTCTTTACTGGAATATGATGTGTATCCTTAGTAAGCATGTCAACCATAACCATGATGGAGTTGTATCCCCCCTGAACTTGGGGTAGGCCAACAACAAAGTCCATACTGATGAATTCCCATTTCATTTGGGGAATGTCAAGTGGTTGCAACTTCCCTGGCATCTTGACATGTTTGGCTTTGATACATTGACAAGACAAACATTCAGCGACATATTTGAGCACGTCACCTTTAAGCCTCTCCCAATAGTAGCTCTTCCTAACTACATTGAGAGTCTTGGCATAGCCAGGATGTCCTGAGAAAGGGGAATCATGAGCTTCCCACAATATCTTCTGCTTAAGTGACTGGCTTGCCGGTATACATAGCCTCATTCTATAGTAGACAAGTCCACTATTGACAAAGAATTCATGATACTTCGCCTGCAGATTTTGATCCTGATCCTTGATAGAGATCTCCCTTAGCATCGTTTAATAGGTTGGATCATGACATGCTTCCTCTCTAGCTAACTCAAGTATTGGGTTTTTTGGCATGGATACCTTTGTGGCTAGAGATCTAGCTATTGATGGATTTTGCAAGATTAGAGAATTAAGGAATGCCTTGCGACTGAGTGCATCGGCAACTACATTCTCTTTTCCTGGTCGATACTTGATTTCAAAGTCATACTCCTCGAGCACTTCAATCCATCATCGTTGCCTCATGTTGAGCTTGTTCTAGGTAAAGATCCACTTGAGACTCTTATGAGCAGTCACTAGAGTAAACTTGTTACCCAACAGGTAGTATCTCCAAAGCTTTAGAGCATGGATGATAGCTAACAATTCCAGATCATGGGTAGCATAATTCTTCTCATGACTCTTCAGTTTTCTTGAAGAATACACTACAGGATGACCTTCCTGTATGAGCACACAACCTAAGGCAAGCGTGCTAGCATCTGTTACTACCTCAAACTCCTTATCGAGGTCCGGAAGTTTTTGGATAGGTACTGATACCAAACATTGCTTCAATCTATCAAAGCTGGTTTGTTCGGGAGTTGACCATGCAATGGATGTTTGCTTCTTCAGTAAGTCTATTAGAGGTGCTACAATCAAAGCATAGTTTTTAATGAAGACCCTATACCATCCTATCAATCCAAGAAAGATGTGTATTTCTTTGACAGTTGTTGGTATTGGCTATTCTAGCACATCTCTAACCTTAGTTGGGTCCATTGAGATTCCTTCCACTGATACGATGAATCCTAGATATTCAATCTGACGTTTGAAGAATGCACACTTCTTCATCTTAGCATACAGCTTATGTGACCTCATTGTCTCAAGGGCAATCTGAAGTTGGGACTCATGATCTTCCTCTTGTTTGAAATAGACTAAAGTTTCATCAAAGAAGACGAGTACGAAGTCATCAAGATATGGCCTAAAGATATCTTGCATTAACCTATTGAAGGTGGCAGGTGCATTCGTAAGACCGAATGACATAACTAGGAACTCAAAGTGCCCATATCTTGTGTTGAAGGTTGTCTTTGGGATATCTTCTTCCTTGATCCTTATCTGATAGTAACCAGAGTTGAGATAAATCTTGGAGAAGATCTTTGCACCCTGAAGACGATCAAGAAGCTTATCTATTCTAGGAATAGGGTACTTGTTCTTGACAGTTGATTGATTCAACCCTCTATAATCAATACATAGTCAAAGTGTTCCATCTTTCTTTTTCTAGAATAGTACTAGAGCTCCCCATGGTGAACTGCTAGGACAGATGTAGCCTTGATCTAGCAGTTCACCATGGGGAAGCTCCAATACTGTTCCAGAAAAGAAAGATGGAACACTTCTGTAATCAATACATAGTCGAAGTGTTCCATCTTTCTTTTTCTGGAACAACACTGGAGCTCCCCATGGTGAACTGCTAAGACGGATGTAGCCCTGATCTAGTAGTTGCTTGAGTTGTTCCTTCAGCTCAATTGCTTCCGATATGGAAATTCTATAAGGTCTCTTTGTAATTGGCATAGCTCCTGGTACTAACTTGATCTCATGATCCACTTCTCTTTGAGGCGGGAGTTCTGTTAGTTCTTTAGGAAATACATCCACGTATTCCTTTAGCCATGAAGGTTCTTCATTAAACTCTTGCTTTTGATCTAACTTGTTGAGCTTAATCAAGTAGACAGGTAGTCCTTTTCTGACTCCCTTTATAATCCAAGATACCTTGGCCAATTGAATTTTTGGCTTTCTTACTTCTCCTTGAGTTGTGACCAATTCCCCTTTAAAGTTTCGAAAGGAAATTTGGCCCTTTCCACAATGAATGTGGGCATCATTAGGCTTAAGCCAATCCATTCCGAGTAGACACTCATGGATACCTAAATTCATGACTCTGAATTTGACCGAAGTCGTCTTTCCTCCCAGAAAGAATTCCACCTTAGCAGTTTGCCTGGTAGAAGTAACCTCACGACCATTTTCCAATTCCACAAGCAAGATAGGTGCTTCTACTGTGGCTATTCCTAATCTTTTTGCACAAACTGGTGAGATAAAGGAATGTGTACTGTCACAATAAATCAAGGTCTTGAAACCTTTACCTTGATCATCTGACGGTGTCTGAATGATCGAGAACTGGCGATTCGGCCCTTTCTTGTGAAGAGCGGCATGGACTGTCGCCCTTTCAAACTCTGCTTCCATGGTCGGATCTTCTTCTTCTTTGCACATTTGCCTATTGGCAACGCAGGCGGTTCTTCCTTTGCCTCGGGTAGCGTCTCCCTGTCCACGGCCCATTCCTTGGAAAGGTGCTTGGTGATGTCCTCCTCCAAGCTTGGGACATTGCCTCTTGAAATGACCGGGCTTGTTGCAGTGGAAACAACGGAGGTTTCGGCCATCACTTTGAGTAGGAACAAAGTTGTTGACATTGTTATTCCTTGCTTTCTTTCTTTGTCCTTCATTTTGACCTTGAAATCTCTTTATTTGAGGCCTAAATGTTCCTCTGTTCGAGTCATTATAAGACCAAGTTTTGTTACCTCTTGGTCTAGCTTGCACCTCCTGAATTATAGGTGCAGCTCGAATGAGAGCATCCTGAAGATCTGATGGGCACATAGATTCAAGTTAGATATTCGCTGGTGGATTTAAGCCAGCACAAAATTTTGACACCTGATGTGTCATGTCCATCTGTGGTGCATACTTAAGAAGTGAGACAAATTTGGAGTAGTATGCATCAAGAGTGAGTCCCAGCTGTTTTAGCTCGTAGAACTAATTCATTTTCTATGTGCGATATGCAAGTGGTAAGTATCTTCCCTGCACGGCTTTCTTCAGTTTCTCCCAGGTAACAGATCCCTCCGCGATCCCTTGATCTCTACACCATTACTTCCACCAAAGCCTGGCTTCACCCGTGAGCTTTAGCTTGGTAAGCATAGCTTGATTGGCGGGTGCAGTACCAGCTGCTTCAAAGTAATCCTCCATGGATTCAATCCAAATTTCAGCATCTACTTGGATGGACCTTCCTCTCCCGTCAAATTTGGACGGCTTAATCTACTTGAGAAGAAACTTCTTCTCCTGGATTACAGCACTAATTGATGTAGGAGGCAAACTAGGAATCTGTACTTGGGGTTGTACCTGAATAAAGGTTTCTTAACGTTATTACATGATAAACGCAGTGATTTATATTTCATTTCCATTTCATCTATCAACAAAGTAATCTAACCACTTAACTTCTTATTAATTCCCATGAACAAACAGACATTGATAAAAAGGAGTCTTATTGTATTTATATGGCCATAGCCCTTTCGGAATACAACATTTCTTAGGATGATAGGGCAATTGTTTACATTTAGTTTGGGGAGAATAATGTTGTATTACATTTATCTACACGAATTGGATAATAGTATGGTTTCGGGTCATGGATCTTCAGGAATCGGTAAGTCATTGGAAGATCAGGGTATTCTTTCCTTTGGAACCTATTCTTCTCATAGCGCCCCAACACCTTGATCCTATCGGCAGGGATTACATGGGTCACTTCCTCATATACATATGAGTCCAGCTCAACCCTCCGACCTCGAATATGTAAAGTTAAGTTTACGTGAGCCTCCACAAAAATAAACAGCTTCACGACTTTCAGGTCTTCCGACCACTTGATCCTCTTTAGGTTGGTTTGAAGGTATGCAAACCGGTGGGCAGCTATATAGTAGATTCCTAAGACACCCATCCATCTTCGTTCCATGTATAAAGGCGATGGATTATAGATACGCTGTAGGATGTTCATCATCCCAACCCTTTGTTGATAATCCGAGGAATGCATCGTAGTCATAAACATTACTCGGAACACTAAGAACCTATTCCATGCTTCATAATTCTGCAAGACAACATTGAAAGTAAGGAAATGTTTGGAACAACGAATTTGCTTTACTTCATCTTATCAAGATTTCATAAAAGCAAATCCTTCGTTGGTTGGCTCTAATACCAACTGTAACGTATCCACCTGTTATCTTCAGGACACATCTTAGCAGTCCATTGGAAAGGATGTCTAGAAAGCTCCGCCCGGTACTCCCATGGAATGTTATGGGGTTTGTGATCTAGGACTCTCCGCGTCTGCCACGTAGCGGAAGTATTCCGGCCGTTCCCACTTAGGACCGACCTGAATTAGGGTTTTCCCTATTGGTCATTTCTTAGCGGCAACTACGTCGAACTCGAGCGAACTACTTTATGCAGAAATGCTAGGTCCGAAGCGGATTCACGTTGCACTTGGTTCAAGGAGAATAGGAAACAAGAGGGATGCGAAGCTCAACCTCTCTGCCATAAGGCATAGTCCCATTCAGTTCCCCTAAAACAACATATATCGGGATCATTTATAACTTAGACTCTAGGTCAACGCTCTTGCTGTTCGTGTTCTTTGAACGATCTTCCTCTTGTCCATCTTGAGTGAGAAAAGTTCCTGGCCAACCGAGACAACCCAACCGTAGGACGGGGACCCATGGCCCATCCTCCGCACTTTCCTCAGGTTGTTTAGTTATTTAATTACCTAACACATTTAGTTGGACATGTGTCAATTAGCTTCCTTAATTAGCCCGTTAGGCACTGGTTCCTTCATGTAATCATAGCACTTGACATAGAAAAACAACGTATAACAAGTTCCTTTTCAACAGGTTATCATATTTATCTTTGAAATACATAAAGTCCAGCCCGTAGGCTTATCCATAATCCACCCGAAGGCTATCCAGCAATCCACAAGGATTACTAATCCAAGATTTCCACCCATAGACTAGTATGCGGGCCTTGAGATCAAATCCTGAGTCACGTTGGCCTCTTGTGCAGGGCCCGGAAGGTGAGGGATTTACGGCCAGAGCCCCGTGGCACCCAAGCGTCCTCCTCCTCCAAGTAGCATTCAACCGAGAGACCTCTCACGGCGGGTTCAGTCCACCTTCCGGTGCAGTTAACAACCCCCTTGGTTAGGGTCAGGCAGGGCAGTCGGGGGTAACTGAAGCTGCCTCTCCCTTGAGGCCTTCAACCTGAAGCATTAGATATATTTTCATCCTTTAATTCTTTGAGCAAACAAAGCAAAATAGTGCTCTTAAAACTGCTACAAACACAATCATTTCCATTGGTCGTTATTTTTGGCCAACTGCTAAGGAGCGAATCCTTCTTTTCAAATGCATCCAGCACTCGATGCGGGATCAATTTCAACTTGGCAAGATCCCCAAGGGTTTATTTGTTAACCCTATATTTTGGGTTAGGGCCGTACCCTATTAACCTAACTTAGTCAATACCTTAAGTTCATATTTTATTCCAATTTATTGATTGGTATTTTGCTTCCAAGCATTTATCTTTACCCAAGAAAGGTACTATATCAGGACAATTATTCATCCTCTTGCAAGATAAACTTACGTAAGAATCTGCTAATCTCATTCCGAGCAATTGGCCATTCCCTTGTGATCAAATCACAAGATCGTGCGACTCTACAACTTGTTGCACAAGTGTTGCATCAGACTATGGGACTATTTACCCATCGAATGGAGTCATTAAATCATGATTGGATATAACAATCTGTTCCTGAGTGCGTTAGGCCGACATTGTCGGACCTAGGGTTCAGAGTTTCATCTTTTTAGCGAGAGATTATTAGGAAAAACCCTAGATCACTTCTCGCAGGTATGTTCCAATGTCCCTACATTCTGTGAATGTGGGAAAGTCTTTAGGGTATAGGAGTTTTAGCTTTGGTAATATGAGCGACTAGGTAATGTCCTCAACGTGCTAACCCTAGTTAGCTCTTTGGGATATGTTGCATTGAATTAACCCTTCCTAAATGAGTACTTCATGGTTTTAGGTGTTTAGGTTTAAACCGATTTAACTTGTCTATTCTTGAAGATAATTACGCTATCATTTCCATAACCACATGATTCATTACCTACGTATAAGTTGATTTACAAACCCTAACTTTTTGGGTTAAGATCAAAGCATAGGTTAAGTTATAGCATAATTCTAATTGATCATCCTATAACATGCAAACAAGATTCATGATACTAAACTTTAGGATTTTATGTTTAAACATGCAGTCGTTTTTTCTTCGTTCATTTCCCAATGAATTTGTCGTATGCAGAACTTACACAATCTTTCGTTGATTAGGGTTTTTAGGCCACGTGCCTACAGTTAAATCTTTTTCATGCAGCCCTAGCAATTTCCTACGGTTGCTAGCAATTTTCTTTAAGAATCATTTCGAAAAAGATGTTCAATAATGCAATATGCGGTTTATTCCTTCCATGCTTAATCGAAGTGTACTATCATAATTCCGTTTTGTAAAGATGGACATTAATTAATCTAATTTCATTTCTTTGCAATGCATAAAAACCACTTGCTAGAAATGCATAGAAATCTTATGCTTGCTTTATTTTGATCGTTTTATTGAGAAATATACTTAATGACCGAATTCTTCCATCGTGAGCTATTTCTTTTAAATTAATCAAAGTATTTAAATTAGAAAATGCATCTTATCTCAAAAAATGATCCATGCACGATTGAATTATAATGACGTAAATCAAAACTAGGAAGAAAAATGTGGACTTGTGGTGAAATGTCCACATGGATGTTCGGAGACGATCCTCCTGGCTACGCCTTATGCTTTCTTAGGAGCCATCGTGAATTCGGCCTTTCCACCTTGGATGCAGATTTATGATGTTGGCCGATCTTCTTCGAACGCAGACTCCCTTTGTGATTCCACCATCCTTGGAGAACGAACCTTAGAAATGGAACGTATTAATTTCTCCTTCCTTTCTTAGAAGCTTTGGGTGCTAATTGTCTACACGGGAAGGGGTTTAGCACTTGTGCTAATTGGGAGATTGTAGGAAATCCAAGGGAAAAATGATCCTTTTTAAAGGACTCGGATAGGATTCCATGGAAAAAGGGTTACTAAATGGATTTTTGAGAGATTGAAAAGAAGGGCAAGGGCGTAAAAGGCCTTCTAGAGGGATTCTCGTGGGGGAGGGGGAAAACCCACGGGAATGGGGTTTAATTCCCGGGAAGGGGGAGGTAGGAAAAGCTTTTGAGAGTAAGGCTTATTAAAGCCATAGGAATGAGGATTTTTTTTTATTTGATCTCGAGGGGGTTAATTTTAGGATGCACTAGGTGTGCAAAAGGGGGGAAAAGGGGGAAGGAAGGGGTGTATAAGACCTTAAAGAGGGGATTTTATGTGGGGGGGAAAGGGGGCTTAAAGAGCCACATGAAGGGGGGGCTTCTTAGGAGGCTTGAGAAGTTTCCTAAGAAGCTTTTGAAGCTTCTGGGAGCTTGCCTTGGAGCTCCACGTGGCGAGAGAGAAGGCAATGACTTCTAGCGACAACAGTGGACAGTGCTGGGCGGCGAGCAGCAGCAGATTGTCCACGTCTTTTTCCCTCCACTCTCAATGGCAGCTTCCATGTTGAATCCTCACGGCCTCTCCCTCCTCACACCAATCACACGGCCCTCCTTCATGGCAGCAAGCGTGGCCTTGAGCTTTTCCTCTCTCACAGCCCTCTCCTCTTCTACGGCAGCATCGACTCGGACTCCCAGCTCATGGCAGCGATTCAGAAATCTGACGGTTCTCTCTTCCCGGCGACCACCTCCCTGGCTTCACCTCACACACTCGACGTCAATCTCCCCCTCTCCCACTCCTCAATAGCAGCTTATATAGTTGAGGGGAGGGGATCCTCCCTCCCTCCACGCACCATATTGCATGGCGTCCAACCGCTTGTGAGCTCCAGCAAGGAGCTTGGTGGCCATTGGTATTCCCTTCTCCTCCAGCACGACAGCCGGCTGGAGGAGAGAGGGATAACTAATTTTAAAAAAAATTGCCATTATCCTAACCTTTTGGCCTCCTAAGAGTAGAATTCATATAAAGAATGCATGTTTTAGATTCAGGAATGTTACAGAATGAGAAAATCAGGATGGGAATCCTAGAGCCGTCATCTGCACCATACTCAAATAGGTGGTTTACGATTCCAAAGAAGAATGGTACTCTCCGATTTATACAAGACATGCAGCCCATAAACAGAGCTACTATCAGGAATGTTGATATAGGTCCAGTTATGGATGAGTTTGCAGAAGCATTTGTTGGATGTGCCATCTATTCTTTAGGTGACTTGTATTCGGGATATGATCAATTTCAGCTAGCCTTGGAAAGCAGGGACATAACCACTATGAGAACTCCTATTGGGTTTGTCAGGATGTGTACCTTGCCTCAAGGTGCCACTAATTCTGTTGCGCATATGATGAATGCCATGCATAAGGTCCTTCATGAGTACATACCACAGCTTACCATGCCTTTCTTGGATGATGTGCCCATTAAGGGGTGTGCAGAAGAAGAGAAGAATGAGAGTCGAAATGGGTAGAGATGCAAATACTTTGTGGCTGATCATATTTTAGCTTTTGAAAAGATTTTGGCCAGGTTAGAAGAAGTGAACTTGACCTTATCAGGGCAGAAATCTATTTTTGGAGTAAATGAGATCGTCATTGTTGAACATATGTGTTGGTATTATGGCAGGAAACCTTCACCTGAGAAGGTGGATGCTATAGAAAAGATTACGGAGTATTGTTCTACCACTTCAGAGGTGCGGAGATTCATTGCAGCCTGTGTGTTTTACATGGTTTGGATACCCATTTTGCACACATAGCAAATTGTTTATATCAGCTGCTTTGAAAGGGGCAGAAATTTTAATGGGATAAGAGCCACACTAGAGCCATGCGGAAATTGAAGAAGTTATTGCAGATTGCTCCTAGTCTCAGGAAAGCGGATTATAATTGCGGAAGGCCTATTGTATTGATAGTTGACACTAGTCCAATTGGCATAGGTTGGTCTATGGGTCAAGATGATGCAGGTGGAAACAGGTACGCTATTCGATTTGGGGCGAAAGTCCTAAACAAGAGACAGAGGAGGTATCCGCAAATCAAGAGGGAATTACTGGGAATTGTTACGGCTGTCAAATGTGACAAGGAATACTTTATTGGAACCCCAGTTGTGGTAGAGACAAAGTGTTTCCCATTGATAGGTATGATTACGAGTTGCTCTACTCCGGATATAGCTATGATGAGATGGATTGCATACATCAAGTCATTAAATACAAAATTTAAACACATAGCAGGAAAGGATAATCCAGTGGCAGATATGCTGTCTAGAACCAGATATGATGATGAGGAGACACTACTTGCAGAAGAGGATGATACAAAAATTTCAGTCGCTATGGTTGATCATGTTTGTCATGTCTATGATATTGTGGCTTTCATAGAAGAACTCTATGTTGGAGATTGGTTGCAGATTGGCAAGTACCTTAGTACAATAAGAAAAAGAGATGAATGGGTAGATGAAGAGTTCAAGAAGATCAGAAGAAAAGCCTATGGTTATTTTCTCAAGGATGGATTTCTTTGGAAGCACTCGAAGAAAAGAGGTGGATTACCCTTGCGGGTTGTCTACAATAAAGAGACCCAGACAGGTGATGAGAGAGTTTCATGAGAGTCCTTGGCCTAGTCATAGAGGAGTGTGGGCTACTTATGAAAAAATCAAGAAAAACTATTGGTGGAAAGGCATGTACAGAGATGTTTCTCGCTTTGTAGAGACTTGCAGAGATTGTCAGATGTATTCCATAGTGCGTCATCAAGATGAGCTTCATCCGACCTATCCGCTATGCATTCATTATAAGTGGGTAGTTGACTTGGTTACAATGCCTATGGGTCTATGGCACATGAGATATATTGTATTGGCTAGAGAGGATCTTATCAATCATGTTGAGGGCAGACCTTTGAGAAGGAAGACCACTAGTGCAGTGTGTAAGTTCTTATTGGAAGAAATTTTCTGCAAGTATGGCTATGTGGGTAAGATCACTGCAGATCGCAGTGAATTAGATGTAGATGAAGCTAGGGAGTTTTTCTCTCAACTAGGAATCAAGTTGGCTCTAACCACAACATACAATCTAGAGGGAAATGGAAAGAGTGAAAGAAGGCATCCGCCGATAGTGAAAGCATTAGCCAAAGCATGTATAGGACAGATTGGAGAATGGTCGAGACTTCTACCATTTGCTTTGTGGGCTGATCATATGACTCACAGTGTTAGTACAGGATATATGCCTGTAGAGTTGATGTATGGTCAGAAACCGGTTATGCGGACTGAGACTTATGCTTTGACTTGGTCAGTTTTACCTTGGTAGGAGGATTTGACGAGAGAGGAGCTCTTAGCTCTTCGGATCCGGAAGTTGGAGAGAAGACCAGAGGATATTCAGTTAGCTATTGACAGGTTGAAGGTTGCTAGACTTAGAAATAAGGACAGGTTTGATAGCAGGCATCGCTTGTGCCCTAGAGCAATAGAAGAGGGAGACTGGGTATTAGTCTATGATAACAGCCTTGAAAATCAGCATATTGCACTTTGGAAGATGGTGAAAAGATGGTTTGGGCCGTACATAGTCAGACATGTCTTTGATAATACAACATATGAGCTGACAGAATTGGATGGGACAGTGCTTAGAGTGCCCATTGCAGGAAAAAGAATCAAGATTTTCAAGAAAAGAGATGATGAGGATTATACATTGGAAGAATTTGCAAGAGAAGAGCAACGAAAAGAAACTCCAATAGAAGAGACAGATGATATGACAGATAATCTTGCTGATATACCGGAAATACACAATGAAGAGATTGATTTGTTCATGGATCTTGACGACAATGATCATGGGTAATTGGCCCATCCGGAGAATGCGCAAGATTAGAGGGGGTGGATATCATACTGCTGCGCATCCGAGGTGTGGTATCCACCAAAAAGTTTGTGTGTGTGACATTTGTTACTTTGTACATACTTAGACGTTGTGCTTTGCTCTGCCTGAACGTTTTGCCTTCAGTTGGTTCATGTTCAATTTCATAGAAGAGATAAGTGCTGTTTGGGAGTGAATCTAGTATTTGTTACAAAGATTTTAGAAGGAGAATGGGCTCTAGATTTGTAATGAGTATGGTTTTCCCGAGCTTTTCAAGTTTTTTGCTTATGTTGAAGATACAAATGGTATCGACAACAACGGGAGAACTTCTACCTTTCATGCTTTGAGATGGCTTCATCTTATGTGCAGTCTACTGAAGAGAAAATAATTACATGCTTCTTGCATATAGACAATCTATTATAGGATGATATGCACATATATAACTTGGGCATGGATCAAATGTGTAAGGGTTTGAAACTACTACAACATTCAACCCTTCAATGAATGATTTTGTC